>NC_036871.1:1488936-1514298 GCF_002910315.2 Salvelinus sp. IW2-2015
GCTGACCCTATTCCAACTAAACTACTTAAAGAGCTGCTCATGTGCTTGGCCTCCTATGTTGAACATAATAAACGGCTCTCTATCCACCGGATGTGTACCAAACTCACTAAAAGTGGCAGTAATAAGCCTCTTTTGAAAAAAGCCAAACCTTGACCCAAAATATAAAAAACTATCGGCTCATATCGAATCTTCCATTCCTCTCAAAAAATTTTTGAAAAAAGCTGTAGCGCAGCAACTCACTGCCTTCCTGAAGACCAACAATGTATACGAAATGCTGCAGTCTGGTTTTAGACCCCATCATAGCACTGAGACTGCACTTGTGAAGGTGGTAAATGACCTTTTAATCGCGTCAGACCGAGGCTCTGCATCTGTCCTCGTGCTACTAGACCTTAGTGCTGCCTTTGATACCATAGATCACCATATTCTTTTGGAGAGATTGGAAACCCAAATTTGGTCTACACGGACAAGTTCTGTCCTGGTTTAGATCTTATCTGTCGGAAAGATATCAGTTTGTCTCTGTGAATGGTTTGTCCTCTGACAAATCAACTGTACATTTCGGTGTTCCTCAAGGTTCCGTTTTAGGAACACTATTGTTTTCACTATATATTTTACCTCTTGGGGATGTCATTCGAAAACATAATGTTAACTTCACTGCTATGCGGATGACACACAGCTGTACATTTCAATGAAACATGTGAAGCCCCAAAATTGCCCTCGCTAGAAGCCTGTGTTTCAGACATAAGGAAGTGGATGGCTGCAAACTTTCTACTTTTAAACTCGGACAAAACAGAGATGCTTGTCTAGGTCCCAAGAAACAAAGAGATCTTCTGTTGAATCTGACAATTAATCTTGATGGTTGTAAAGTTGTCTCAAATAAAACTGTGAAGGACCTCGGCGTAACTCTGGACCCTGATCTCTCTTTTGACGAACATATCAAGACTGTTTCAAGGACAGCTTTTTTCCATCTACGTAACATTGCAAAAATCAGACATTCTAGAGACCGCAAGGAGCGTAGAGATACCTTAATGATCGGCTATGAAAGCCAACTGACATTTACTCCTGAGGTGCTGACTTGCTGCACCTCGACAACTACTTGATTATTATTATTTGACCATGCTGGTCATTTAGAACATTTGAACATCTTGGCCATGTTCTGTTATAATCTCCACCCGGCACAGCCAGAAGAGGACTGGCCACCCCTCATAGCCTGGTTCCTCTCTAGGTTCTTCCTAGGTTTTGGCCTTTCTAGGGAGTTTTTCCTAGCCACCGTGCTTCTACACCTGCATGCTTGCTGTTTGGGGTTTTAGGCTGGGTTTCTGTACAGCACTTTGAGATATCAGCTGATGTACGAAGGCTATATAAATAAATTTGATTTGATTTGAATAATAATGGACCACAGAGCGATACAAAACAAGAGAACCATCAGACAAGGAAACATAACCAATACTTCCTGATAACTGAAAACAAAAGAGGGCTAAATAAAGGGTAAGTAATCAGGGAGTAATGAAGTGCAGGTGTGACTGATGAGACGCAGGTGTGCGTTAAGATGGCTTGCCAGGACCGGTTTTAGTAGACCGCCAACGTTGAGTGCCGGAGAGGGTGCAGGAGTAGACATGACAGCCCTGTTGTTGTGTTGTAGATTTGTGGTGCAAACTCTCCCCATTTAGCAGTGTAGACTATATCACAGTTCCATTACATTACACATAAGAGTCATTGGACAAAGGCATCTCCTGTACAGGGGAGTTTTGTTAAGAGCCCTGACACTCGATCTGATCATAACACGCATTGCTTGGGGTACAGTTTTTGGAAGCATAGGACCTTATCTTTCATATCAGTGAGAAATAATAATAATAATAATAATACAAATAAGGTTAAATTGATACACACCTTTATAGGTTTTAGGGTTGGTTAGTGTTTCCACACGGCCATATCTCCATTGTTACAGGCATGTTTACAAGAGACAGACGGAAGACATATGGCACACCTGTGCCAATTAGCTATCTAGCATGCTCCGAACACCTGTGTGTAATGTAAGAAGGCCTCCAGAAACCTGTTGTCACGGAAAATACTGTCGGCTGCAACTGTGATAAAGCTGTGTATTCATGGATGGCTTCCCCAAAATAATTGACTAAGAAAAAAAGTGAAAAAACATATCAAATAATTTATCTTTGTCTCTGTGTTTAATCATTTTCCTTAGATTCAGCCTCTTGTGAATTGATCTCACCGGAGAAAGCATCCAAGTGAGCCTCCCTTAATAATAAAAAAGAATACAAATAATAGCCAATCAGCGTTGAGATAACTGAGTGAGCTCAACTGTGAATGGTTCTGGCGCACCAAAAAATGGTGTCAAGGGAAGCCAGTTAGGATTTGGCTTCCACACCAATCACATCACATCAAAAGCAAAGGTAATTGGTGAAAAAAAAACGTGAATTGTTGCATCTCGTTGTGTTGTTGTCTTCCAGTGGCTAGATAGCTAGCTAAAAATGTCCCTTTCCTAAATTTGCAATGGATGGAGTTAGAGATTTTGCCCCTGCCTGAGAGGATGAAAGTTCAATATGTAGCTAGATGTAGCTAGTAAGCAAATGTTAACTAGCTAGCTAGATCATATTTGCTCATGAAAGCGGGCAAGCATTTTAGCCAGGTAGCCTAGGACAACAAAAACTAAAAGTGTGTATTGAGTCATAGACTGTTTCAGCAACATGAAAGAGAGAAGAATGGCATTGGTTGCTCTCGGGTGAGTCAGCATGTTTTTTTCTATTTTGCACACACACACAACACACACACACACACACACACACAACACCACACCACACACACACACACACACACACACACACACACACACACACACACACACACACACACAACACACACACACACACACACACACCACACACACACACAAATCAGGACCATGGACAGCCTAATCATATTTAGCTAATGTTGATTGGACTAAATTGTTTTTGGTATATTTTAGTTGTCACTGTATTAGACTAAGCATAAGTATAGTTGAAATGATGCTGAATAGTGAGGCAGGTCCTGTTTTCTTTGTGACTTGCGCAACCCCGTGGTTCTCAATGAATAGTTATTTAGTAGTCCGAAAATGGTTGAAAACATGAACTTGCTTGACCATGCTGTAGGTCATGTAAACTGTTTGTTACACACAAAATGCTTTGTGGACTTCACCAGACAGATGTTGCTCTCCTGTTTTTTTGATGAAACAAAGCGTGGTTGAATTTATTCTGCCACTGGGTCTTCTTATTGTCTCTGCCTTAGTCCTACATATCAAGGTGGCAAGGCATATGTACTAACAGGATTTATAGAGCGAACAACAACACAATTATTATGACACATACAGTAGCTTGTAATTTCTGGTTTGTCTTCCCAAGTGATTGTTCCCACGCACTGCTACTGTGTACAGTAAGTCGATATTTTGCATTTGTGAAATTATTATGATATGATTTGAAAGTAAAGTGCTTTATGTTTCTAGAACCATATCGCAATTAAGAATCGATTAACGTGAGATGAGTATTTGGCTGTTTTGGTTGCCAGATCCAGTCTACCTCTGAAAACAACATATAAGGTCCTTGACCTTAGGAAGTAACGTTGACTCCTTTTGAGTACATCTTGGCCTAGGTGACATTCCAGATGGTCACTACCAGTATTAGAAGTTATGTATCATGTAGGCTACTATCCCACTGGAAATAAAAATCAAGTCAGATGGTAAAAATTAGAGATGGTGACCAAATCCAGATGGTGACTAATACAGTTACTTCCATCGAAATGAACATCACTTTATTTTAAGTAGCACTATGCTGTTGTTGTTGTCAGCTAACCAGCATAAACTATATGGGAAGGGTTTATCAGAACGACTTGACTGAAACCGAATACATTAGTCTCCGCACTCGACTCAGATGCGCGACATACGTCATCCCTTTGGGCACCAGGCGTGTCCATATAGCCTCTCCCACGTCAGAATCGACACGGATTCGAGGATGCTGCCATAGTGGCGGGGCCGGAGGCTGCAGCGGTGAGTTTGGCCAGGGCTAGACACTCAGTGGGACGATGGCGGCGGCTGGGCACGAGGAAGGGCAGGCTGTATAGCGGACTGTCGCAGTTCAAACGTGATCAACTGGAATAAACCTTTTAGGACCACGACACTCTTTGCTGCCACCACTGCGGTGTACTGGTAAGCATGACGTAGGGGAAATGATGGGTCCGTCGTTGAAAACAAACCATTGAGTGCTTTTACATTTGTTCTCCTCCATTATTATAGCATATCTATAACATTCGAATTGTGTGAAATGTTGTGTATGTCATAGCTACGGTATCATGATTTGCAAATAAAGATATTTGATTTGGAGTGAGTGCATATTGAATGCAATTGCCAATATGATGCAAATATTCCAGTATGCAGCTTGAAGGTTTAGAGGCCATGATTATTTTCATCATTGTGTCAAGAGATATAGTACTAAAACACTTAAGTGTCTCTCTTGATCCTAGGTCCTGGCAGAGTTGTGCAGACTCAGGATAGCTGAACTTCTGGAGGAATACGCAGATTTAAAGAGGAGTCCGTAATTTGCTTTCTAATGATCATGATCTTTTCCTCAAATTATTAAACTCACTAACTGCACCTGCTTCCTGACTCACTGCATTGATGTTACAGAATACTACCTCAACAAATGGAAGCAGCAGTTCATTAGKACATCTCCCAGATGGTCAGCGAACAGGGACACCTACTTCGCCAACACCACGACCAGCTGGCACAACTGRGGATGGCTATGGATGAAAGCCTCCGTGTTCTTCAACGTCTCGGCATTCCCAGAGGGGCATCCCCTCCAACAAGTGGAGGATTCTCTACCGCAAGTCGAGTCAGAACTCCAGCCCATCCCCCAATAGTCCGCCCAGGTCAGCGATGAACGTTTTTCCCTCCCGGACAAATATGACGGGTCTCCATCGAATTTATCAGGCGCTATCGAATAAGGTCAGTGGGAAAAAGTTGTGATGGACTACTTTCTAGAGGACAACCATGACATGCTGACTCTCTCTGACTCTGTAAATKAATCAGACTATGAGGAAATCCCTGATTTAGGTAAAAACATTTTAATTGAAGAAGACATTGTAGAGTCTTCTGATGACAGTGATGGGGAAGAAACGGTGATCAACAGTGTTGCTGTCACRGAAGAAGTTGACTAAGTTTTGAAATCAGTGGAATGTCTGGTAGAAGCAGAGTATGATAAGGAGATKAATAGAATTCTGGCGTTTGATTGTAAATGCATATGGAGTCGAAAAGAGAACACAGAAGGCTGTTGCATAGAAGACATGTCTCCGGATTGCATCTTCAAACTAAGGGCAACCATGGCATCCATGACAGAGAGGGAGAAAGATGTGATGATTCTCATGGTATTGCACACGGTCAGTGTGACCAGTGACTTGACACAACAGGCCAAGCAACGGAAGCAACACAGGACGTCTTATTTAATGAAAGGGGTTGCAGTCTGCCGTGAAGCTTTCATCTTTGTATACAGGTAAGAGTCTAGCTACAGTTTCAGTTATTATACGTTTTGAATTTTGTCCGAAAGTTGTTTTCATTGCGAGTTAAAGCTTGCTGTTAGCTAGCCAGCTGACGTCCGATGGCTGGCTTGCTTGCTAACATTGAACCTATTTGGTTAACTTGAGCTAGCTATGACAATCAGTATATGTTGCTAGTAGTCTATGGATTGGAATTATAGTTCATTGTTTAGCTAGCCAGCTAACGTTAACGTTACATGTCTAAACAAAAGACCCCAGGTTAAAGCTTGCTGTTAGCTAGCTACCGTTAGCTGAGGCTAGATTGCTGGCTTGCTAGCTAACACTAATTTACGTGTATAAACACTAACAGTGTGTAATGTTAGCGATGTTTTCTCGGAATGCCATTTCGCCTTGCTAGTTATAGCCTAATGTTGTCTAGCTAACTAGCTAATATTGAACCTATTTGGTTAACTTTAGCCAGCTATGACAATCGCTTTGTATTGCTAGTAATTTATGGATTGGGATTATAATTCATTGTTTAGCTGGCTAGCTTGCTAGCTACATGTCTAAACAAAAGACCCCAAGTTAAAACTTGCTGTTAGCTAGCTAATGTTAGCTGACATTAKATGGCTGGCTAGCTAGCTAACATTACGTGTATGAACTGTGTGTAGTGATGTTATCTCAGAATGCCATTTCACATCTATTGTATAATACTGCTAAAATATGTGTATCTGGAATTTGTCTTTCAGCATCAGTAGAACACACCTGACTCTCCTCCAGTCATACAAGGAGAATGGTCTAATGCCTCCCATCAAAAAGAGAGCTGGCCCAAGCACAGGTTACASCTGAAGCATGAGGACTTGCAGCGAGTGGTGAACTTCATCAACAACTAYGCARAGGATAATGCAATAGTATTACCAGGATGCCACCCAGGAAAAAAACACTTTAGTGGAAAGCTGCTGCCATCCCATGTGACAAAAGCAGCAGTGGGGCGTCTCTACAAGGAATCGATGACAACACTTGGTATGTAAAGCATTAACATGTTTTTAATATTTAATTGACCTCTAACATGATTGCCACTCCTTTTATTGATCTCACATTTTTTCTGTATTTTCCAGATGTATGTGTAGTCGGGCTGTCTTCCTTCAGGAATTTGTGGAGAAAATTGCTGCCCCACATCTCAAGCACTACGCTCAGGACAGACCTGTGCTGGCAGTGCCAGAGGAACAACTATCAGGTCTTCAGATCTGCCAATCTGACAGAAGTTTTGAAATTCAGCCAAGCTGAAGAAGCAAGAACAGAATCTCCTGCTTGTTCAGAGTGAGCTGTCTGTCTACCAGAAGATGGTTGCTGACTGCAAGACACCTGTCAATACCTGCAGTTGTCTCTGGGGGCCCTATCTGAACCAGCAAGCAAAGACATCAGGATGCATTACAGCTTTGATTTTGCTCAAAAGTAAGCAACATTTCCTCCTTAACTTATTAAGGACATGATGGATAGATAGAATACACTCAAATATAATATAAATAAATATATATACACTGCTCAAAAAATAAAGGAACACTTAAACAACACAATGTAACTCCAAGTCAATCCACACTTCTGTGAAATCAAACTGTCACCTTTGGAAGCAACACTGATTGACAATAAATTTCACATGCTGTTGTGCAAATGGAATAGACAAAGGTGGAAATTATAGGCAATTAGCAAGACACCCCCCAATAAAGGAGTGGTTCTGCAGGTGGTGACCACAGACCACTTCTCAGTTCCTATGCTTCCTGGCTGATGTTTTGGTCACTTTTGAATGCTGGCGGTGCTTTCACTCTAGTGGTAGGATGAGACGGAGTCTACACCCCACAAGTGGCTCAGGTAGTGCAGCTCATCCAGGATGGCACATCAATGCGAGCTGTGGCAGAAGGTTTGCTGTGTCTGT
This sequence comes from Salvelinus sp. IW2-2015, assembly GCF_002910315.2. Lineage (NCBI taxonomy): Eukaryota > Metazoa > Chordata > Actinopteri > Salmoniformes > Salmonidae > Salvelinus > Salvelinus sp. IW2-2015. The sequence continues at coordinate 1,496,381 of NC_036871.1, forward strand.
CAGCGTAGTGTCCAGAGCATGGAGGCGCTACCAGGAGACAGGCCAGTACATCAGGAGACGTGGAGGAGGCCGTAGGAGGGCAACAACCCAGCAGCAGGACCGCTACCTCCGCCTTTGTGCAAGGAGGAGCACTGCCAGAGCCCTGCAAAATGACCTCCAGCAGGCCACAAATGTTTAGGACCAAAAGGCTTCTCGACAGTTTTTACCCCCAAGCCATAAGACTCCTGAACAGGTAATCAAATGGCTACCCGGACTATTTGCATTGTGTAAAATGCCTCGCTACTTTTATAGCCCTCGCTACTTTTATAGCCTCGCTACTGTATATAGCCTGTCTTTTTACTGTTGTTTATTTCTTTACCTACCTATTGTTCAACTAAGTACCTTTGTTGCACTATTGGTTAGAGCCTGTAAGTAAGCATTTCACTGTTGTATTCGGCGCACGTGACAAATAAACTTTGATTTGACTTGGAAAAAGGAATCCTTTGTAGTAGTAATCCTCCTGGGTAACTTTGTCCAAAATTAGGTTGTAGGCTTTGCAATACATTATACACAATAAACACAAAGTCACMAGATTCCCGTTTGATTTAAATCGGTACTGATGCCGGTAAATAAAAKGCTCTCTTGGTCTTGCGAGGTAGACCTGGAGAACTAGGAGTTAGAATAATAGTAATTTAATAGGATCTCTACGGGTAGAYCCCTGTGTCTCAGTTCTGATGGTAATATCTAATACGCTATTTGAAAAGAGTATGTTTTGATAAGAAGAGATTATTCACAATTYATTATTGATGAAATGAAAGATTAAGTACAGGAAAAGAGACCACTAGTCAAACTGTGGTGGGTAATTTAATATTTTACTTGGACAGTGTGAAGACTTACCACAGGGTGACACTGAAGTTGCACTATATGGCTTTCTCACTACAGTATTGAAGCCCCAATCCTTGTATTTTGTTCAATTCTAAATCAGACCTTAGCCCCTACTCCACAGCACTTCTTGTAGATTGAAAACTATTTGATAGGAAGAAGCAATATTGTATTAGCTCCACATTTCCYAGACATATTGCTTATACCTATCCAATTTTTTAAAAATCTAACATTACACAAGGCACGCGCTGGTAGGGTCTAAGTAGGAACAATGGGTAGATTTGTTGTTAAATGACTCTTGTTCTTAACAGTGTTGTGAGTCCTAAGCAAACAGACCTATTTTAAGCAATTTATGTACATCATTWAAACCTGCTTAAATTTGACAATGTTTATGTAYACCTGTCGCCGGTTGCAAGAWGGCGAGTAGGAAAGCTGCCGTTACCGTCAATATTACTCGCCAACGTGCAATCATTGGACAATAAACTAGACGAGGTACGATCACGAATATCCTACCTACGGGACATCAAAAACTATAATATCCTATGTTTCACGGAATCGTGGCTGAATGACGACATGGATATTCAGCTAGCGGGATACACGCTGCACCGGCAGGATAGAAAAGCACACTCTGGTAAGACRAGGGGGGGCRGTCTGTGCATATTTGTAAACAACAGCTGGTGCAYGAAATCTAARGAAGTCTCTAGATTTTGCTCGCCTGAAGCAGAGTATATTGTGATAAATTGCAGGCCACACTACTTGCCTAGAGAGTTCTCAGCTATACTTTTTGTGGCTGTTTATTTACCATCACAATCAGATGCGGGCACTAAGACCGCACTCAGTCAGCTGTATAAGGAAATAAGAAAACAGGAAACCACTCACCCAGTGGCGGCGCTCCGAGTGGCCGGAGACTTTAATGCAGGGAAACTTAAATCAGTTCTACCAAATCTCTATCAACATGTTAAATGTGCAACCAGAGGGAAAAAAATTCTAGATCACCTGTACTCCACACACAGAGACGCGTACAAAGCTCTCCCTCGCCSTCCATTTGGTAAATCCGACCACACCTCTATCCTCCTGATTCCTGCTTACAAGCAAAAATTAAAGCAGGAAGCACTAGTGACTCGGTCTATAAAAAAATGGTCAGATGAAGCAGATGCTAAACTACAGGAATGTTTTGCTATCACAGACTGGAACATGTTCTGGGATTCTTCTGATGACATTGAGGAATACACCACATCAGTCACTGGCTTYATCAATAAGTGCATTGAKGAYRTCGTYCCCACAGTGACTGTAMRTACATACCCCAACCAGAAGCCATGGATTACAGGTAACATTCGTACTGGGCTAAGGGTAGAGCTGCCGCTTTCAAGGTGCGGGACTCTAACCCGGAAGCTTACAAGAAATCCCGCTATGCCCTGCGACGAACCATCAAASAGGCAAAGCGTCAATACAGGGCTAAGATTGAATCATACTACACCGGCTCCGACGCTCGTCAGATGTGGCAGGGCTTGCAAACTATTACAGACTACAAAGGGAAGCACAGCCGCGAGCTGCCCAGTGACACGAGCCTACCAGACAAGCTAAATCACTTATATGCTCGCTTCGAGGAAAGCAACACTGAGGCATGCATGAGAGCATCAGCTGTTCCGGACGACTGTGTAATCACGCTCTCCGCAGCCGATGTGAGTAAGACGTTTAAACAGGTCAACATACACAAGGCTGCTGGGCCAAACGGATTACCAGGACGTGTGCTCCGGGCATGTGCTGACCAACTGGCAGGTGTCTTCACTGACATTTTCAACATGTCCCTGATTGAGYCTGTAATACCAACATGCTTCAAGCAGACCACCATAGTCCCTGTGCCCAAGAACACAAAGGCAACCTGCCTAAATGACTACAGACCCGTAGCACTCACGTCCGTAGCCATGAAGTGCTTTGAAAGGCTGGTAATGGCTCACATCAACAACATTAGCCCAGAAACCCTAGACCCACACACACACACACACACACACACGCATACCTTTTTTCGCACTATTGGTTAGAGCCTGTAAGTAAGCATTTCACTGTAAGGTCTACTACACTTGTTGTATTCGGCGCACGTGACAAATAAACTTTGATTTGATTTGGAATACATTAGAAATCATGCCACTGACTGTGTGTGTGTGTGTGTGTGTGTGTGTGCAGAGATAGGCAGTATTTAATGTATTTGAAAGTCTTTTAGAAGATCAGCCGTTATTTGTGACAAAATACTCCAGAGAATGATGTTTTTTTATTTTCTAAATAGTTTTCTATCATTTCTTAAAGCGGTTCAAGATTTTGTGGCCCCATATCACCACTATTTTGCGTTGGTGGATGAGTGAAAGAGCTTGAAAGAAGGTAGAAGTACAAGGATGTACTTCTAGAGTGAGGATAATGCAGTGAATTTGGTCCRAAAGGGAGGGGTGAACTCGGAAAGTGAGTCCTGTTTCTCAACTTCTTACAAACACGATTGCACCTCCATCTGCACCTCTGGTTATGTCCCGCTCATGGTAATGTACAGTATCTAATTTCAGACACCATTGCAGCAAATATTGAGTAATAGGTGGCCACAGAGACTAACACTGTGAACGGTGCCAATTGTCTGGGGCTGGGCTATTGGTACTGTTCACAGCGTGTTAACCAAGTGTCACAGGTTGTTTTACAACAGTTTTCAGCTGTGCTAACATAATTGCAAAAGGGTTTTCTAATGATCAATTAGCCTTTTAAAATGATAAACTTGGATTAGCTAACCCAACGTGCCATTGGAACACGGAGGATGGTCTGACAAGGGCCTCGTTACCACTTATGTAGAATCTTCCATACAAAATCAGCCGTTTCCAGCTACAATAGTCATTACAACATTAACCAATATCGACACTGTATTTCTGATCAATGTGATGTTATTAAAGGACAAAAAAATTGTGCCTTTCTTTCAAAAACAAGGACATTTCTAAGTGGCCCCAAACTTTTGAATGGTAATGTGTATATATGTGTAAATTATATACAGTTGAAGATGGAAGTTTACTATACACCTTAGCCAAATACATTTCAACTCAGTTTTTCCCAATTCCTGACATTTGATCCAAGTAAAAATTCACTGATTTAGACAGTTAGGATCACCACTTTATTAAGAATGTGAAATGTCAGAATAATAGTAGAGAGAATGATTTATTTCAGCTTTTATTTCTTTCATCACATTCCCAGTGGGTCAGAAGTTTACGTACACTCAATTAGTATTTGGTAGCATTGCCTTTAAATTGTTTAACTTGGGTCAAACGTTTCGGGTAGCCTTCCACAACCTTCCCACAATAAGTTGTGTTACTTTTAATTACATTTTTACTTTAGTTTATTTATTAAATATTTTCTTAACTCTATTTCTTGAACTGCATTGTTGGTTAAGGGCTTGTAAGTAAGCATTTCACGGTAAGGTCTAACTACACCTGTTGTATTCGGCGCATATGACATATACAATTTGATTTGATTTGTATTTTTTACATTTTATTTCACCTTTTTTTTGACAGTGAGTAAATGCTGAGACAAAGGTCTCTTTTCCAAATGAGCCCTGTATGGCACCACAATACAACATCAAAATACAACAAACACATTCAACTACACATTCATATACACATTAAAATACACATTATTGTGCACAGCAAGACACAAAAAGCAAAACACAATCATAAAAACAGACAATTCTCCAGTAAAAAGGTCCCCTAACAACCGTCTGAAATCGCTTAGAGGCACAACTTCCTCCAATTTTAAAGTGTATTGTAGATCATTCCACTGTTAATTAAAGGTGCAAGGACATTACAGGCTGATTTACGGATTTGATAACTTTTCATTTAAAATCTTAACAGTGTAGTCAGTAAGTCGGGAGATTGCGGAGCAGGATTTACTTGACATGATGTGATCTACTTGACTTCAAAGAGGTCCAGCCAATCTTTTGATAAAGAACACAGTGATGAGTAATAAAACTGTCTCCTGTGATAAAACAAAAGGTGCAATGAAAAACGGCATCCAAGGGTTTAAGAGTAGAGACAGCTGCACTTTGACAAATAGTATCACCATAATCAAGAACAGGTAGAAAGGTTGACTGCACAATTTGCTTCCTGCTGACTAGAGAGAGACAAGATATGTTTTCGTGAAAAGTAAAAGCTCAGTCATAAGTTTTTTAAACAAAAAATCATTGTCAATCCAAATACCTAGGCATTTTTATGCAAGAACCATCCAATAAGTTAAGATGTAATCCACCTGAGACAATCTTACGAGAACTTGAAAACAACATGTATTTTGTATGAGTTTTACATCAATAAGGGCTTCCGGCACAACTGCAAAATCGGAATGTAGCCTTGTCACAGCCAGGGTCAGCGGTGGGGGCAATTGCGTGCATAATAGTATCATCCGCATATAGATGAAATGTTAACATTTGAACAGATTAACCAATAGCATTTATATTGTCACACTTTGATCTGTTTCACCTGTCCTTGTGCTTGTCTCCACCCCCTCCAGGTGTCGCCCATCTTCCCCATTATCCCCTGGGTACTTATACCTGTGTTCTCTGTCTATTGCCAGTTCGTCTTGTTTGTTCAAGTCAACCAGCGTTTTGTCTCAGCTCCTGCTTTTCCCCAGTCTCTCTTTTTCTCGTCCTCTTGGTTTTGACCCTTGCCTGTCCTGACTCTGAGCCTGCCTGCCGTCCTGTGCCTTTGCCTCTACTCTGGATTACCGACCTCTGCCTGACCTGACCCTGGGCCTGCCTGATGTCCTGTACCTTGGCCCCACTACTCTGGATTATTGACCCCTGCCTGCCTTGGCCTGTCATTTGCCTGCCTCTGTTGTTGCAATAAACATTGTTATTTCAACACAGTCACCACTTGGGTCTTACCTGAAACCTGATAGTASGAACTGGCCATGACTAACCCAGCAGACTTGGACCAGCTCCGCAATGCCATCTCCTCCCAAGGAGCCCTCATTGGTAGACACTAGCAGTTGCCTCGTGGTCTGATGGAAGGGTTCAAGGACATGGCCGAACGTCCCGACCTAGCATTAGAAGCTTTGCTGGAGCAACTTTGTGGGTTGCCTACTAGGCTTACCTCCCCCAGAGCGCTACGATGAAGATTCCAGAATTTGCCGGGCTTTTCTCTCCCTCATGCTCCCTCGTTTTCGAGCTGCAGCCTTCTTCGTTCCCCTCGGACCGCTTGAAGATAGTGTACGTGTGGCTCAGTTGGTAGAGCATGGCGCTTGCAACGCCAGGGTTGTGGGTTCATTCCCCACGGGGGGACCAGGGTTCAATTCCCACGGGGGGACCAGGATGAATATGTATGAACTTTCCAATTTGTAAGTCGCTCTGGATAAGAGCGTCTGCTAAATGACTTAAATGTAAATGTTAAATGTGTACATTATTGCGCTGATGTCTGGGAGGGCACTTGCCTGGGCCAMGGCGGTGTGGGAGCAAAAACCGCCGTCTGCCTCAGTCTGGAGGTATTCGTGGCGGAGGTGAGAAAGGTTTGAGGCTCCGGTGTCCGGCAGAAAGGCTACCTGGAAGTTACTCCAGCTTTGGCAGGACTCCCTCAGTGTGGCAGACTGTGGTGGATTTACGCACGCTAGCAGCGGAGGGTGCCTGGTACCTGGAAGCGCTGTTCGACACGTTCCTGCACGGATTATTGGAGGAAGTAAAGGACGAGCTTGCAGCCCGGAACTACCAACGGATCTCGACTCACTCATCGTTTTAACCATCCGAATCGATGGTCGGCTACGGGAACGTAGGAGGAAGAAGATGGCCAATTGCGGTCCCAATCGCTCATTCAAGGATCCCACCTTGCATCTGATGAACTGCAGAAGTCCCCAACGTCTTCGTCCCCGAGAGGATCCGAGCTTACCCGAGTTCCTCCAAGAGCCTCCGAAGACTGCCGATTTGCCCCTTCCGGAGCCGATGCAGCTCGGCAGGGCTAGGCTATCTCCAGCCGAATGCGTACGCAGACTAAACACCCAGAGTTGTCAGTATTGTGGTACTGCCGGTCATTATGTGTCTACCTGTCCCTTCAAGAGACCTAGCTCATTGGTAGGAATGAGTACGCTGATGGGTCTTAAGGATAATGTTGCTTCTCCCCCTACCCGCCCCCCTTTCCATGCCACCCTGCTGTGGGGCGACCAGTCCAAGTCTCTCCAGATACTCATCGACTCGGGGGCCGATATGAGTCTTAGGGACATTACCCTGGCGTCCGAGCTGGGCATCCCCACTCAACCCCTCTCTATTCCCATGGATGTTAGAGCGCTTGACGGGCACTCTATAGGCCAGGTCACCCACCATACCACCCCCATCAACCTACGAGTATCGGGGAACCACAGCGAGATGATCCAATTCCTGCTAATTGAGTCTCTGCAGGTTCCTGTGATATTGGGATTCTCTTGGTTCCAGTGACACAATCCCTCGATTGACTGGTCTACTGGTGCCATCGTGGGCTGGAGCCCATTCTGCCACGCCCATAGCCTGAAATCAGCTCTGCCTGCCCTGGGACGTCTTCCTGCCTGCCCTGGGACGTCTTCCTGCCCCGAACCTCTCCGCCATGCCCGCGAAGTACCAGGACCTCCGGGAGGGGTTCAGTAAGGCACAGGCCACTTCGCTTCCACAACACCGACCGGTACCCAAGGAGGTTAAGCCGGATGCGCTGGCACGTCGCTAAAGCCCCGCGGCTACATCCCCGGAAGCCGAGACCTCTCTCCCCTGCTCCAAAATCAATAGCCCTTCTCCTATTTGTCCTCTGTTGCCCCATACCCTCTCTATACTTCCTACCTTTTCATGTGTCTAGATCTAAACCCATGTCTCACAGCCCTTTGTCTCCTGTTTCCTCCCTGGTTGACTGGGAGGGTTATGGCCCACAGGAGAGGTGCTGGGTCTCCGCTAGGGACATCCTGGACCTAGGCCTCATCTCTGAATTCTGATGCCGACACCCCACTCAATGGGGTATGCGTCCAGGAAGGACGCCAGGTGGCGTCCCTAGAGGTGGGTGAACTGTCACACGCCGATCTGTTTCACCTGTCCTTGTGCTTGTCCCCACCCCCCTCCAGGTGTCGCCCATCTTCCCCATTATCCCCTGGGTACTTATACCTGTGTTCTCTGTTTGTCTGTAGCCAGTTCGTCTTGTTTGTTCAAGTCAACCAGCGTTTTGTCTCAGCTCCTGCTTTTCCCCAGTCTCTCTTTTTCTCGTCCTCTTGGTTTTAACCCTTGTCTGTCTTGACCCTGAGCCTGCCTGCCGTCCTGTGCCTTTGCCCCTACTCTGAATTACCGACCTCTGCCTGACCTGACCTGACTCTGGGTCTGCCTGCTGTCCTGTACCTTGGCCCCACTACTCTGGATTATCGACCCCTGCCTGCCTTGACCTGTCGTTTGCCTGCCCCTGTTGTTGCAATACACATTGTTACTTCAACAGTCTGCACTTGGGTCTTACCTGAAACCTGATATTTATAAATATTGAAAAGAACATGTCCGAGTATCGACCCCTGCAGAACACCTTTATGTACTTCAAGAAATGCGGACTTAACCCCATCAATCACTATGGCCTGAGTCCTGTCACTAAGATAACCATGAACAGGCATCAGAGCTCGCGCCTATCGAGGACAACTTATTTAAAAAATATATAATGTATTTATTTATTTCACCTTTATTTAACCAGGTTAAACCGGCCAGTTGAGAACAAGTTCTCATTTACAACTGCGACCTGGCCAAGATAAAGCAAAGCAGTGCGACAAAAACAACAGAGTTACACATGGGATAAACAAACGTAATCAATAGGCCATAGTAATCAATAGGCCATAGTGGCGAAGTAATTACAATTTAGCAATTGACGCTGGAGTGATAGATGTGCAGATGAGGATGTGCAAGTAGAAATACTGGTGTGCAAAAGAGCAGAAAAAAACAAAAAAACAAATATGGGGATGAGGTAGGTWGTTGGTTGGATGGGCTATTTACAGACGGGCTGTGTGCAGCTGGAGCGATCTGTAAGCTGCTCTGACAGCTGATGCTTGAAGTTAGTGAGGGAGATATAAGTCTCCAACATCAGTGATTTTTGCAATTCGTTCCAGTCATTGGCAGCAGAGAACTGGAAGGAAAGGCGGCCAAGAGGTGTTGGCTTTGGGGATGACCAGTAAGACATACCTGCTGGAGCGTGAGCTACGGGTGACATAGCAACACCCAATACAATAGCATGATCAACAGTATCAAAAGCTTTTGACAGGTACACAAACCTAAAGCATTGACAAGATCATTAACAACTAAAGTGGTTGCTGTAATAGTATTATTCCCAGGTCTAAACCCTGATGGGTTTACATTCAAAATGCATTTCTCAGATAAAAAAGTTGTACATTTACCAAGGATTCAAAAATCTGAGATAGACAAAAAAAACTTGAAAGGGGGCAATACTTACTAAGATCACTACTATCCCTGCCCTTATGGAGCGGCAGCACAAGAGCTGATTTCCATACTTTTGGAATATTTCCTGATAACAATGTTAGATAAAAAAATGTGGGTTATTGAGCCAACAATGCTAGGTGCTGCACACTTAAGCATACTGGGATCCAATTGGTCGGCCCCTGTGGATTTCTTGTTGTCTACTGCTAGAAAAGCATCCAGGACTTATTTTTCTGTAAATAACCTAAAAGAAAATCTTTGACTATCTTTTCTCTTATYATTCAGCAAGTTTCCCCTTTCAGCATCCAGACCAACATCATTGTGATTAGGCTTAGAAGTTCTTTCAAAGAGAGCACAAGAGCACAGTCTACTGCCAAATCACTATCCCCAACAATGACATGCTCCATTTTCCCTCCCAATCACAGAAGTCTTTACTGGCCCTTAAATCTTCACCTCCTCCATGTTATCTTCACTTCAAGAAAAATGATCATCAACATTGAGTTGATCAGTACATCCTGTCATCTCCTTCAGACCGAAAACTCTTTGGAAGATTCTTCATGACACACACACACACACACATACACACACACACAGACACACACAGACACCATTAACAGACAGAGTACCAGAAAACAAAAGGGAACCCACCACTAATTGGACAGAATTTAAACTGGCAACAAAAGGCTGGGCTCGAAAATTCCAGTCCTGGTTTGTACAGGCCCTGCTTTGTTGTTCATTGCCCCTGTTTTTTCTGTTCTAATGCTGTGTTAACACAAATCTTTTTTTTCTTCAATGATGGCCTCTCCCCTCCATCTCTCTCTCGCTCTCTTTCTCTCTCTGTGGTGCATGAAAGGCTTTTGGCCCTGCATGACGCGTAGTTAGGCCTACCCCAAACTGCGCCGAGGCGCGTACCCCGGAGGCTAGAACACGCTAGGCTTCCCATACACACACCCACACCCACACATACACACACCACAGGAGCTGCACAGACAACCAGGATGACCCTGAAACCTCCTTCGGAGCGGAGCGTTGCTACTGCTCGTCTCCAATAGAAGGCTGCTGCTGCCTCTCGCCATGTCTTCCAACGCTGAATTTCACCAAAAGCTTTGGACTGTCATCTTCCTCCGTTGATCCTGTGGAGAGCTGAGACAGACAGAGTTGAGAAAGAAAGAAAGAAAGAAAGAGGATGATGGGGAAGTTATGGAACATGGAGGAAGGGGGGATAGTGGAGGGCTTCAGCACGGAGGAGCTGGAGTGCATGATCTGCTACTGCCCGTATAGCCTGGGCAGCCGGCGCCCTAAGGTCCTCGAGTGCTGTCACCGCCTGTGTGCCAAGTGCCTGGCCAAGATCTTAGACCTAGGCGAGTCGCCACCCAATGCTGTGGTGTGCCCGTTTTGCCGGTTCGTCACTAGTTTCCCGGGCGAGGCGGTGGGCAACCTGCCAGATGACTGCAACTTGGTGGCAGCGCTGGCCCTCCAGACCCGGAACCAGAGGAACTTGCACTACCACAATGAGGGCCCCACCGAGCTACTGCTCAGCCCCAGGCACCTAAGCTCGCTCATGGGCAACCCTCCCAGCGGCTCCCCATCCTCCTCCACTACCACTACCACCACCACCACCACCCACACCTACTCCTCCATCCGCGGTTCACCCAACTACATGGTCATCACCATCATGGAACCGCCTCCATCCCCTCAGGACCACCACCCCTACCAACTTCACTCCCACCCCCCTGGAGTGGCCACCATCCAGGGTAGGGATTACCACTCCTCCAGTCTGGACTCCATGGCCTCAATCAACCAGGGGTGGGCGGTGTGGAACTGCGCTGCCCGGGCGCTGGTGTGGGTGTTGGGGCTCCTCTACTTCAGCTCCTTGCCCATGGGGGTCTACCTGCTCATCATGCAGAAGACCACCCTGGGGGTCCTTCTGGTAAGCCTGGTCCCGGCAAGCCTCGTCATGATCATGGTCTACGGCTTCTGCCAGTGCCTCTGTCACGAGTTCTGGGACCTTATGCCCCATAGCAGCCAAAGAACGATCATCCGAGGAGGTTAAGAACGGGTTGCAGAAATGTAACATTTTTCCGAATGAGATCGTTACTACTGACAATGGAAATTGGCATCCTGGATACCATAGAATATTTCATTTTTTATTTTATTTTATTTTTTACTCAGACTCAAATGACTTGGCGGATTGTAAATGGGAAGAGAGCAGGTACGAGAGATGTACAGTTTAGATCAATGTTAAGTTTGGGCATTTTCAGTTCTAGTCATTCATTTAGATGATGTAATTTGTGTACTGTGTAAACAAAACGGTCCACCAAATATCCAACTATACTTAAATAAGAAGTCGCAGTAAGTATCGGGTATGCTTTCGCAACCAGAAAAAGTATGAAGCATTCTTTTTTCATTTTGWGGTATTAACAATAGAACTATCTGGCCATAATTGGCACAGTAGAAATGTATACATTTGTATTGAAAGCACTTAGAGGGAGGAACAACGGTCTAATGCTAAGCTTTGGCAAGTCAGTGTAAATAATCATTTGTTATAAAGGACGTGAATAATGTGGAGGACACATGAGTTAGTACATACATTTATGGTGGCGGTTATATTATGACTATCATCATACTATCATCATCATTCTGGTGCATGTGACAATAAAACATCATAAAAAATGTTTTTAATKAAAATTGTTTCTCAAATGTAAAGTTAATTTGACTTATGCATATCACCTTCAGAATGTTTACGGGATAATCCACAATCCATACAGGAGAGTAAATGGATGCTTCTCATTCAGAATTGGGTACAGAAATGCAAATGGCAAATTGACCATGGCAGTCAAGGGTTGTGATCATTACAGCACGCAACAGATTTTCTTTGTAATTGAACACAACAGGTCTTATTCATTAGGGCACACCAGGAGCAAAAATGTTTTGCAACGGGGACACAAAAAGAAGTGTTTCTTATTGGACAAGTCCAGAAAGTTCCTCCTTGTTTCAGTCCATTTTCTTTCAGTTGGSGCCTAATGAACACAGCCCAGGTGTTATGAATAACCCCTTTGTTTTAATAATCTCAATATCTTAATGAGATGTTTGCACATATCGAAGGACAAGTGCAAAATGGAGATGTGGATTAGCTACGTTATTAACACAACTAGTTTCACATAGATGTACTTTTTGGAATGATTTTGTAACAGGATAGACTATCTATACCCAGCAAGAGATGTTACTGATGTTGTTGCATTTTCTCAAATAGCATAACAAATGTAATGCTTTATACGCATTACATTGCCAGGCTTTCTTCTTTTGTAGTCCTAATGTACAGTTGGGGGAATTCAAAAGTTAACCTGTAGGGGAGTGGAGTAAATTGAGACATTACATTCAGCATAATTCCGTCAAGAGAAGAATAGTTTTCTTTCTAACAAAGATATCTACATATACTGAACAAAAATATGAACGCAACATGTAAAGTGTTGGTCCCATGTTTCATGAGCTAAAATAAAAGATTAACAGAAATCACAAAAAGCATATTTCTCTGTAATTTTGCRCACAAATTTGTTTACATCCCTGTTGTTGAGCATTTCTCCTTTGCCAAGATAATCCATCCACCTAAAAGGTGTGGCATATCAAGAAGCTGATTAAACAGCGTGATCATTACACAGATGCATCTTGTGCTGGGGACACTAAAAGGCCACTCTAAAATGTGCCATTTTGTCACACAACACGTCTTAAGTTTTGAAGGATCGTACAATTGACATGCTGACTGCAGGGATGTCCACCAGAGCTGTTGCCAGAGAATTTTATGTTCATTTCTCTACCATAAGCTGCCTCCAACGTCGTTTTAGAGAATTTGGCAGKACATGCAACCAGCCTCACAATCACAGACCACGTGTAACCACGCCAGCCCAGGACCTCCACATCYGGCTTCTTCATCCGGCTTCTTCAGCACCCCCGTCGGGGGCAGAGGGTGCTGAAATTGTTGCATGTTGCGTTCGTATTTTTGTTCAGTATATATTTCAGGATGTTGTGTATCTCTGGAAATAATCAGAATTAATTTCAACATTACAGTTTTGAAAACATAGCATCCAGAAAAGTGGTCTCTTAGCACTACCTACAAATTTCTGTACTGAATGAAATATTACCACTTCCTTTTAAAAAAACGTATATATATTTATTTCCCAAACACAATGACACATTTTTTTCTGAATCATCTTAATCATCTTGAAGAACGATCTGAAATTAATAATGGGCATATACTCTTACAATCTCCACCAGGCACAGCCAGAAGAGGACTGGCCACCCCTCAGAGCTAGGTTCCTCTCTAGGTTTCTTCCTTAGTTCCTGCCTTTCTAGGGAGTTTTTCCTAGYCACCGTGCTTCTACATCTGCATTGCTTGCTCTTTGGCGTTTTAGGCTGGGTTTCTGTATAAGCACTTTGTGACATCTGCTGATGTAAAAATGGCTTTATAAATAAATGATACATCTTTAAACCCAGATGTAACACCTAACAAACACTTTGTACTTTGTTAAACATATTTAACATAGGCCAGGCCCTGTTGTTACCTTATATCCTGGCAATAATGCCTTGTATTACGCCTGGCAAKAAAATACTCCAATTTGCTCAACATACCATTAGCTCAACCATTGGCTCAACTTACCCCAAGGCAAAAAAAATTGACGATATTAGTCCACATAGCTACAAGGATCTTCAATGGTTTTGCGAAGTTGCTGGATAATGGCGGGAACTGGAACACGCTGTCTTAAACGTCGATCCAAAGCACCCCAAACATGGTCAATGGATGACATGTCTGTTGAGTGTGCAGGCCATGGAAAAACGTTGACATGTTCAGCTTCCAGGAATTGTGTACAAATCCTTTTGATATGGGGCTATGCATTATCATGATGAAACATGAGGTGATGGCGCCGGATGAAAAGCACGACAACGGGCCTCAGGATCTCGTCATGGTATCTCTGTTCATTCAAATTGCCATCAATAAAATGCAACTGTGTTTGTTGTCCGTAGTTTCTGCCTGCCTGCCCATACCATAACCCCACCATCACCATGGGGCACTCTGTTCACAACGTTGACAACAGCAAACCGCTCGCCCACACGACGCCAAACACACTGTCTGCCATCTGCCAGGTACAGCTGAAACCAATTAATCAGTGAAGAAAATTCTCTAAAATCATGTTGGAGGCGGGTATGGTAAAGAAATGAACATTCAATTCTCTGGCAACAGCTCACAGCTTGCACACTCCCTCAAAACTTGAGACATCTGTGGCATTGTGTTGTGTGACAAAAAGGCACATTTTAGAGTGGCCTTTATTTGTCCCCCAGCACAAGATGCACCTGTGCAATGATCATGCTGTTTAATCATCTTCTTGATATGCCACACTGTCTGGTGGATGGATTATCTTGCCAAGGAAAAATGCTCACTAACAGGGATGTAAACAAATGTATGCAATTTTTTGGGGAGAAATAAGMTTTTTGTGTGTATGGAACATTTCTGGGCTCTTTTATTTCAGCTCATGAAACATGGGACTAACACTTTATACATGTTGCGTAAATATTTTTGTTCAGTGTACATTTGAAAGTTATCGAAACACTTAGTTTTGAAAATCTACATAAATTCAGCAATTGCGTTCTTCTCATATTTTGTCTCAGGAAAGCTCATCTGCATGCTCGTCGTCCTCACCCAGGTTCTTGACCTGACTGCAGTTTCTCATCGTAACCAGCTTCAGTGGGCAAGTGCTCACCTTCGATGACCATTGGCACACTGGAGAAGTGTGCTCTTCACAGATTAATCCTGGTTTCAACTGTACCGGGCAGATGTCAGACAGCGTTGTGTGGGCAAGCAGTTCGCTGATGTCAGAGTGCCCCATGGTGGCGGTGGGGTTATGGTATGGGCAGGCAGAAATTACAGACAATGCATACTCAGACATGTCACCCATTGAGCATGTTTGGGATGCTCTGGATCGCCGTGCACGACAGCGTGTTCGAATTCCCGCTAATATCCAGCAACTAAGCATAGCCATTGAAGAGGAGTGGGACAATTCCACAGGCCACAATCAACAGCCTGATCAACTCTATGTGAATGAGATGTGTCGTGCTGCATGAATCAAATGGTGGTCACACCAGATACTGACTGGTTTTCTGATCCACACCTATGTGAAAAAAATAAGTGTCCAGATGCATATCTTTATTCCAAGTCATGTACAATATATAGATATGGGCCTAATTAATTTATTGTAATTGACAGATTTCCTTATATGAATTGTAACTCAGTGGAATCTTGTTGCATGTTATGTTCATATTTTTGTTCAGTGTAGTAACAGGTCTAAGTAAAAAACATTTTTTTTACATATTACCACAGAAGCATTGTTCTGCTAATATAACAATGTGCACCTTTCATCTTCAGTTGATACAGATACTCTGCCTATCGACATTATGTCTGGTGGTAATGGGGTTACTTCGACAAACATGTCAGTGGTCATTCCTTCCTATCAGGTTTCAGGTAAGACCCAAGTGCAGACTGTGCAGAAGTAACAATATTTATTGTAACAGGGGCAGGCAAACGACAGGTCAAGGCAGGCAGGGGTTGATAATCCAGAGTAGTGGGGCAAAGGTACAGGACGGAAGGCAGGCCCAGGTCAGGCAGAGGTCAGTAATCCAGAGTAGATGCAAASTTACAGGACAGCAGGCAGGCTCAGGGGCAGGCAGAGTGGTCAGGCAGGCGGGCTCGGAGTCAGGACAGGCAAGGGTCAAAACCAGGGGGGCAAGAAAAGAGAGACTGGAAAAAGCAGGCACTGAGACACAAACCACTGGTAGGCTGAACAAACAAGACAAACTGGCACAGACAGAAAACAGGTATAAATACCCAGGGGATAAGTGGGGAAGATGGGCGACACCTGGAGGGGGGTGGAGACAAGCACAGGTGAAACAGATCAGGGCGTGATACTTCCAGCGTGGTGTCCCGTATACAACAGGAGTTCCCTGCTCCAACCTGATGGCTGCATTCACCTTTCTATTTCACTTTAGATATCATGATATGTGAAGTGAAATAGAATGATTAACACAGCAATCAGGCTAACCTACTAGTTCATCAAACTGGCAAACTTTAGGGCAGTAACTCGGGTCACTATGAGAGGCCTCATGATGACGTATCCTTTTGATAGGAGTCAATGGAGATTCTGGCAACAACTGAGGAGGTGTCACATGATGTACTTTTATTCTGAGGTCTCCTGATTTATTTTATTCTCCACCCCCCTCCTGATCGTATTGCCACGTATATTAACGAACGAAAAGTAAAGAATGTCGTTGAAGCTGCGGTTTTGGCGGATGAGTATGTGTTGACTCACAAAAGTGTCTTTGCAGAGCCCCGTATTCGGGAATGAGTGGGGGCGTTCGGATAGATTTGGGCTTCGCTCACCGAGATACTTTGGTTCACGGGCAGAGTTCAATTCAACTAGGGTTGAGCCTGACTCCAATGGTAAAGCTGACTTTGGGCAAGAGTGTCATTACTGTCAAGGTTCAGGTCATTGGAAAAACGAGTGTCCGGTTCTCAGGGAAAAGGATAAATTCAGTACGCGCGTGATTACGTTAAATCTAAGCCTACGGCTTTAGCAGCGCCTGTTCCACATCAGTACACTCATGACACATGGTCTCAGGCCCAGGCGCAGGTGAAAGTCCATATTCACCCAGGCTATTTACCTTTCATTACGGAAGGTTTTGTGTCTATATTAGGGAGTAAGGAATTAGTGCCAGTGAAGATCTTGAGAGACACAGGTGCCTCCGAATCGTTTGTGTTGGAGTCGGTGTTAACCTTTTCAGCTGAGACTGATTCGGGGAATAGTGTTCTAATTAGGGGAATAGGTTTGAACACTCTTTCAGTTCCATTGCATAAACTGATGTTGGATTGTGGAATGGTAAAAGGTGAGGTTGTTGTGGGAGTGCGTCCTTCGTTGCCTATTGAGGGTATCGACGTTATTCTTGGGAATAACTTGGCTGGTGATCGTGTATGGCCTGTCGTGTTTCCATCTCTAGTTGTTTCCATAAAGCCGTCAGTTGTTGAGATTCCTGATGAGAGTATACAAAGCTCCCCAGAGATGTTCAGTGCGTGTGCAGTGACGCGTTCTATGAGCCGTGGCGAACTGGTCACTGTGCCGACTAATGAGAATACCACAAAGAAGTATGGGAGGGTCGTCACAGTTCCCCCCCATAAAACCGGGACCAACAAGGACCCCGGAACAACGTACCAGCCTCTGCGTCCCCAAATTGACACAGCCTCTGTGTCCCAAATTGACACAGCCTCTGCGTCCCAAATGTGACACAGCCTCTGCGTCCCAAATTGACACAGCCTCTGCGTCCCAAATTGATGAGGGGTTACGTGTGCACACTTCCAATTTGCCCCAGCCAACCTCCTCCTCCCCAGACCTCAGCAACCTTTGCGCACGGAAGCAATATTACAAGAGGAAATAAGAGACTCCCCAGACCTCAGCAACCTTAGTGCATAGGAAGCAAACATTTAAGAGGAAAGAAACCCAAGACCAGGAGGGAACAGACAGGAAAGGCAGAACCAGACAATACAACCATTCAAGAACAGGGCGCACGAGACCACATCCGCTACCAAAACTCTCAA
>NC_036871.1:1514323-1526814 GCF_002910315.2 Salvelinus sp. IW2-2015
GTGCTTGGAAAGATAGAACCTCAGTGATGTTTGTGCTATACTGAGCAATCAACGTAAATGAATGTAAAAAAATACCCATTACAAAATCGACTTCGTTCAACTTAAAAATACTTTCGCAGACTCGCATCGTACTCCGTCTAAACTGCTCCCCTGTCATATAACTGCTTTATGTACACCTTTGCATCTCAGTCCGAAAGAGGTGGAACCTAGAGCGGTGTTTGTAAACCATGAGACAACCTATAAACGTTCTTCTCACAAAAATAACAGCTGTAAGCTTCCGAACCGTTTGACCTTACAAATTCGAAAGACCACTCTCTGGAAAGGGGAGACCCCACGAACACAAGTACGTATTCGTCACGTTTCCTCTACGTTCCCCCACAAGTGTCAGGGGGACTCGCTGAAGTCGGAAACCGTCTACGGTTGCCAACTTCTGTTTTGTAGATTCCAAAACCTTTGGCTACAAACTAATGTATCCCACTGTCACCAATTCTCCGCTTGCCCTACGTCCCCACAAGTGTCACGGGACTAATCTGGAGTAACCGGTACCCATTAAAATGATAGAATTTTAACCAGGGACCTCTCGCAAACCTAAGCCATAATTCAAAACCTATACCACGATTCCGATTGGTCAAAGAATTATTCACTGCCAGGCAAAATACAGGTCAAGATATGAATCGATGTCTCCATGTTTCTGATGAACTGCAATAGCATTGGTGTATAGGTGGTGAGCTAGCTTGCCTTTCAGCAGTTGACCCGGGTTCGATTCCCAGGCCAATGCAGAGCATGTGGAATTCTTTAGTTTAGGCTGGATGTCATTTCAAAGTGTATGACAGTTCAATCAAATATCCTTGTTGTTGAAGTCACATTTGCGCCAACATTCTGCAGGTTTCTAAAATGGAATAAATCTTGTGCGAACATTAACCATGTAGGTGGCATATCACAGATTGATTTTGCAGTCCATCGCCTTTAAACCATCAGCCACCTCGGCCTGCCGCCAAAGAAGGTGGCAGTGGCGCACTGACCAATGGCCCGAATCTGCCTGTCTTGAGATTGTGAAAGATCTGCCAATACGGGCGTCTTCCGGGATTTGAAACCCCGGACCTCTCGCACCCTAAGCGAGAATCATACCCCCTAGACCAACGAGCCTTATACCAAGTGTTTTTTTTTGCTTCTGCAGCAATGACAGTGAGGATATCGATTGACGTGTCCACGGTGCTTGGAAAGATAAACCTTCCATGTGGAGGTTTGTGCTATACTTGTGACGTGAATCAACGAACATGAATGTAAAAAATACCCATTAAACATCGATTCGTTTTTCAACTAGAAAACGTGAGAGCTGTACCGTCTAAATTCTCCATAATGCTTATTTACACCTTCGCATTCTGCAGTGTAAAGATCGTGGACCTAGAGCGTGGTTTCAAACCATGAGACAAATACCTAAATCGGTCTTCTCACAAAAACAGCTGTAGCTTCCGAACCGTTCTGACCTACAAAATTCGAAGACCACTCTCTGGAAAGGGGAGACCCCCCACGAACACAGTGGTATCTCTCACTTTCCTCTTACTCCCCCACAAGTGCAGGGGACTTTCGTCTTGAAGCCGAACCGTCTAGTTGCCAACTTCTGTTTGTAAGAATCCCAAACACCTTTGGGTACAAATAATGTGATCCACTGTACAATTTCTTCCGCTGGCCCTACGGTCCCCACAAGTCACGACAAATTCTGGAGTAACCGGACCGATAAAAAAAATCTTAACCAGGACCTCCGCAACCAACCCAAAACAATTAACCCAACAAACGACCATGCAAAATCACCCCACAAAGGAATACGGCAGACAGGAGTGGGAGGGTCGTCACAGTTCCCCCCCATCAAAAAACCGGGACCAACACGAGGACCCCGCCGAACAACGTACCAGACCTCTGCTCCCAATTGACACAGCGCCTCTGCGTCTCCAAATTGACACAGCCTCTGCGGTCCCAAATTGACACAGCCTCTGCGTCCCAAATGACAACAGCCTCTGCGTCCCAAATTGATGAGGTGCGGTTACGTGTGCACACTTCCAATTTGCCCCAGCCAACCTCCTCCTCCCCAGACCTCAGCAACCTTTGGCACGGAAGCACTATTAAGGAAGCACCGCGAATACAGCGATGTATTAGAGAAATTTTCAAGAGGAAATAAGACTCCCAGACCTCAGCGAACCTGTAGTGGATGGAAGCAACACTTAATGAGGAACAGAAAAGAACCAAGACGCAGGAGGGAACAGACAGGAAAGGTCAAGAAGCACAGACAATCCATACCACCATTCAAGACAGGCGTGCCGCACGAGCCACATCGGCCTACCAACCTGCCAACGAAAAGAACAATCAAGAGTCCTTTAATTTTTAAAACAAACTCCCGAGGACGATGTTCAACGAGTCACTTCCGCCAGAACGTATTCAACAGCTCTCGCCAACATTACATCTACTCATTTTCAATACTACCCCTGACAAATACTATAATCGCAGGGACCAGGCACAGCTCTTCTCATGAACCGATGCATGCACATACGGTATGTCATAAATAGGAATCTCCATGGAACAGGATACAATCTTGTGGTATGCAGGGACCAGATTGAAGCACAGATTTTACCGTTCCTGTGTAGCAACTCCCTACTCGCTTGCAGTTCTCGAGTAAGATTACGGTGCATAATAGTGGTTTAACGAATAAAATTATGTTACATGGCACAACCTGTGCTGAGTGTGCTTTCCGCTCCGGCTGGGTCCTGGGAAAATCATTCACTTTTTTTTTTCGTGGCAACTAGGTAATTTTGCTCAATGTACTGGCGGCACCACTGTATATGGACCTCTGAGAACTTGGCTTGGGAAAGGATAACAACAATTGCAGCAGAGCAGAACCTGGTCACCCGGAGTAAACTGACGAGGCTCAGTTCGGCGATCAAATATCCCTTCATCCTCTCCTGTGAAGATGATAACTTCTCTTTAGCCATTTCACCATCTACTCCCTTTAGAACAAGGCAAAAACCCACACAGTCAATGATCAGATACTCAAAGTGGCTGAGTACAGGAATAGGAACAAGTGGTACCGGCTTAATAGCTTGATTAGGTTTACCAGTTAATTGACAGGTGTGACAAGTATTTGATGAAATCAGAGACATCCCTCTTTTATCTAGGCCAAAAGAAATGCTCTGTAATATGCGATGGATGTTTTCCTCTCACACCCATATGTCCAGCAACATCATTGTGAGAAGTTGTCAACACCAACTCACAAAGTTTTACTGGTACCACAACCTGACTTAATTGCCTCCCCAGGAAACAAAACTACCATGAGACACCCACTTTCTCTCACATCTCTCTACGAGAAAGAACCTTGAGGCACATCCTCCCCACAAATGTTCCAGCAGGCACAATTTGGTCACGCAACTCTCATCCTAATGTGGGTCGTCCGTTTGCGCAATGATTAGATCTGAGCGTGCGGTAACAGATAACGGAATACAAAAAGCAGGAAGCAGTGCATATGCTGACCGACCTGAGCGCTTCCAGTTGGAAGCTCGCATCCGCTACAAGACCATGGTGCTTGCCTACGGAGCTGTGAGCGGAACGGCACCTCCGTACCTTCAGGCTCTGATCAGGCCCTACACCCAAACAAGGGCACTGCGTCATCCACCTCTGGCCGCTCGCCTCCCTACCTCTGAGGAAGTACAGTTCCGCTCAGCCCAGTCAGAAACTGTTCGCTGCTCTGGCACCCAATGGTGGAACAAACTCCCTCACGACGCCAGGCTCAGCGGAGTCCAATCACCACCTTCCGAGACACCTGAAACCCCACCTCTTTAAGGAATACCTAGGATAGGATAAAGTAATCCTTCCAACCCCCCCCCCCCTTAAAAGAGTTAGATGCACTATTGTAAAGTGGTTGTTCCACTGGATATCATAAGGTGAATGCACCAATTTGTAAGTCGCTCTGAGTAAGAGCGTCGCTAAATGACTTACAATGAATGTAAATTGCTGTCTGCCGTATTCTCTCTTTGTTCTTGTTTCCTTATTAGGATGTCGGTGGGCGGAGTTGGGAGGGTCGTCAGCTACATGGGAAACACCTGGGCCCGGTGTCTCCCAGGATAAATACACCACTTCCCCATTCATGGGGGAGACTCTCTCCATGCAGACACCTTTATAGATTTGGTTGTGTTTCTTGGTGGTTTTTTGGTTGTTTGTTTTAGCATCTTTCAACATCCTGCATTATCACATTCATGCATGCAAAACACTCACTTACACTACTGATTACACACACCATTGTATATTATACCTAGTTACTTTATTTAATAAATATATTTTGTTACTCCTGATCTCCACGTTGTCTCCCTTTTGTTACGGGCTTTGAGCCGGTTCGTGACAGGCAACAACTGAGGAGGTGTCACATGATGTACTTTTATTCTGAGGTCTTGCCTGACAAGCTGTGAAAACAGAAAGTGAACAGTGAATTACATGTGGTCCCGTTTAGCTCAGTTGGTAGAGCATGGTGCTTGCAACGCCAGGGGTGTGGATTCGTTTCTCACAGGGGACCAGTATGAAATAAAGTATGAAAATGTGTGCACTCACTACTGTAAGTTGCTCTGGATAAGAGCGTCTGCTAAATGACTAAAATGTTATGATACCCACCTTTGCTCCTTCTGGTAGGTCCTGGCATCCAATCATGACAAGGGTATCAGTCTAGCACCCAACTGTGCACCTTGTTTTTCCTGTTAGACAGTCAATGATTATCATCTTTCAATTATAAACAAAGCTTGAGAAATAAGTCTCAATTCAAACCAGTCTAATTTGAATGAATGGCTGTAGGGGCATAATCCTGATTTTACATACAGGAAAATAGAAGTGAGGCATGTGATATCAGCAATTGTGTAATATAATTATTGTCAACCTAAAAAAATCATATAATTATAAAAACGGTATACCGGTTTTATACCAATTTTCTGTGTAAATAACCTATAAAATATATGTAAACATACCATAAATGTAACGGCTTTCGTTGGTGGAAGGAGAGGAGGACCAAAATGCAGCGTGGTACATATCCATAATATAATTTAATCGAGAATAAATGAAAAAACCGAAACAGTCCCGTATGGTACTAACACAGGAAACAATCACCCACAAAACACAATAGAAAACAGGCTACCTAAATATGGCTCCCAATCAGAGACAACGACTGACACCTGCCTCTGATTGAGAACCATACTAGGCCAAACACATAGAAATATAAATACAGAACAAAACATAGAAAAACAACATAGAATGCCCACCCCAACTCACACCCTGACCAAACTAAAATAAAGACATAAAAAAGGAATACTCAAGGTCAGAACGTGACAATAAATGTCCCCAATTTTTGTTTACTTTGAAAGCTGTGAGTGATGTTGCATTTTTTATTAGAATTATTTTATTTCCCTTATTTAACCAGGTAGGCAAGTTGAGAACACAGTCTCATTTACAATTGCGACCTGGCCACAGATTAAGCAAAGCAGTTCGACACATACAACAACACTGAGTTACACATGGAGTAAAACAAAACATACAGTCATATAATACAGTAGAAAAATAAGTCTATGTACATGTGAGCAAATGAGGTGAGATAAGGGAGGTAAAGGCAAAAAAAGGCCATGTGGGCGGCAGTTAAATACAATATAGCAAGTAAAACACTGGAATGGTAGAATTGCAGTGGAAGAATGTGCAAAGTAGAGATAGAAATAATGGGGTGCAAAATAAATAAATAAATACAGTAGGAGGTGAGGTAGTGTTTGGGCTAAATTATAGATGGGCTATGTACAGGTGCAGTCATCTGTGAGCTGCTCTGACAGCTGGTGCTTAAAGCTAGTGAGGGAGATAAGTGTTCCAGTTTCAGAGATTTTTGTAGTCCGTTCCAGTCATTGGCAGCAGAGAACTGGAAGGAGAGGCGACCAAAGGAAGAATTGGTTTTGGGGGTGACCAGGAGATATACCTGCTGGAGCGCGTGCTATCAGGTGGGTGCTGCTATTGGTGACCAGCGAGCTGAGATAAGGGGGGACTTTACCTAGCAGGGTCTTGTAGATGACCTGGAGCCAGTGGGTTTGGCGACGAGTATGAAGCGGGGCCAGCCAACGAGAGCGTACAGGTCACAGTGGTGGGTAGTATATGGGGCTTTGGTGACAAAACGGATGGCACTGTGATAGACTGCTTCCAATTTATTGAGTAGGGTATTGGAGGCTGTTTTGTAAATGACATGAGTGAAGGATGCTTTGTTGCGAAATAGGAAGCCAATTCTAGATTTAACTTTGGATGGAGATTCGTGTGATGTGAGTCTGGAAGGAGAGTTTACAGTCTAACCAGACACCTAGGTAATTTTTTATTTGTAGTTGTCCACATATTCTAAGTCAGAACCGTCCAGAGTAGTGATGTTGGATGGGCGGGCAGGTGCAGGCAGCGATTGGTTGAAGAGCATGCATTTMGTTTTACTTGTATTTAAGAGCAATTGGAGGCCACAGAAGGAGAGTTGTATCGCATTGAAGCTCGTCTGGAGGGTTGTTAACACAGTGTCCAAAGAAGGGCCAGAAGTGTACAGAATGGTGTCGTCTGTGTAGAGGTGGATCAGACTCACCAGCAGCAAGAGCGACATCATTGATGTATACAGAGACGAGAGTCAGTTTTACATTTACATTTACAAGTTGTCCTATCATCAACTGATTTCAGCCAGTTTATGGCTGTGGGTTGACTGCATTGTTGAAACGGAATGTTGGCAGTTAACTAAAAAAGAATTATGGAATCATTCCTCCAAAACTGTCTGGCTAGCTAGGTGACAAACATACAGTGCAGATAAATTGTTCAAATTCATTATTTTACACAATATCTTATCACAGCGCTGGCAAACCATGGTTGACCAACTCCCTGACCAAAATGGCTGACCTTATCCCATCATAAGAAGGTTTATATCCATTCTAGTATTCTAATTCCAAATTCTATGGCTAGTGCACTGTTGGCTAATACCACCATAGCTGCATCCAWTATGAATGTGTAGACATGGGTTGGACCTCAGAGGCTAATGTGGCTGTTTAGTCTAAATTACACTAACTTACAGTGCTATGGAAATGCGATCACATTGTTAACAACTTATTATGTCGACAAATTCACTTTAGAAAGTTGGCAATGTTGTCATTACTGTTACTAGCAAAGTTTGTCAAAAATAGTTAGCGATGCTAATGTTACCTAGCTAAAATACAGTGGTCCCCTCAATTTTCTTTAGCTGGCTAAAGGTATACTGCATCTAAAGTCAATCTGGCAACATCACAATCATGAAAAAAGGTTTTCCAACTAATTATTTGCCTTCTTTTGAAATGTTATCGTGTTTCCAAACCAAATCAGAGTTGTATTGAGGTAGGCTAGTTAGGTAGCTAGCTAACGTCAGCTATGCTAGTGATGATAATGATTATCAAAATATACATAACCAGAACCATAACCAGCAGTTTATGGTCTAGCTACCGGTATACTCCCCACCATTGGCGACCAACAAACTCCAACCACATATTCTGCATGGAAGGGAATTAGGGTCATTCGGTAGGGCATGCAAACCATAGTTTGATGTGCATCCTTAATCCAAACCCAACCTTAATTTACTCGTGACGCAGTCAGGTTCCAAACTCCGTTTTAGACGAGACTGACTTGATGACCAAAATGATCCTATTTGCACTTTGTAGTCAATTTTGACAGTAGAATAAATGTTTTCAACTCATATCAATGGGACATAGTGTCACGACTTCAACCGAGGCAGGCTCTCCTTCCCGTTCGGGTGGCGCTCGGCGGTCGTCGTCACCGGCCTACTAGCTGCCACTGACTCTTTTTCCTCCCCCTCCTTATGTGTTTATTGGTATCACCTGTGTTCAGTTAATGGTTAATTAGTGTGGCTTTATTAGTCAGCCAGCCCGTACGCTTCTTTGTGCGGGATTGTTACATTGTAGCTTTTGGATTTCGGGAGTGGATATTATTATTGTGGACTGGGTTTGTTTCTCGTGTCGTTGGACCGTTGTGTATGACACCCAGTACGTCCGTGTTGGACATTTTGTTTGCCAGTTGGGTATTAAAGACTCAACATATTGAAGCTCTGCTGTTCCTGCGTCTGACTTCGCACCCCCCCGACACCCAGGTCGTTACAGAATCCCGCACCAAACAATGGAGTCAGCAGGAGCAGCAGCCAACCCTCTCCCATCGATGGAGGAACGGGTTCTCCACCACACCACCGTCCTCCATCGGATCGGATCAGCCATGGACCAGATGATGGAGAGAATGGAGCGATGGGAGAGGAGTGGGCTCCTCTCTCCACCTTCGGCTCCCCTTCCTCAGGACTCTCCATCCCCCGGCTCCAGCGCGCTCCGTCTTACGCTCCCGAGGGATTATGATGGAGCGGCAGCAGGGTGCCAGGGGTTCTTACTCCAGCTGGAGCTATACCTGGCCACTGTTCGCCCCACTCCCTCGGGAGCGGAGAGGGTGAGTGTCCTCGTCTCCTGCCTAACGGGTCGTGCTCTGGAGTGGGCCAACGCAGTCTGGAATGGCCCGGACTCAGCGAAGGAGCACTACCCGGAGTTTACCCGTCGTTTTCGTGCCGTGTTCGACCACCCCCCAGAGGGCCGAGCGGCGGGTGAGAGACTGTTTCATCTTRGGCAGGAGAAGAGGAGCGCACAGGATTTCGCGCTGGAGTTCCGGACCTTGGCCGCGGGATCAGGGTGGAACGACAGGGCCCTTATTGACCACTACCGGTGTAGTCTCCGGGAGGACGTCCGCAGGGAGCTAGCGTGTCGGGACATAGGCCGACACCGCCGGAGGACGAGGCGCGGGGCGATCCGGATGTTCGAGGCGTATGGAAAATCCCTTAACATAGATGGATCCAAAATGTCCTCCACCGGTAACCAGCACCTCTCCTCCGGAACCGTAACCCCTGCCCAGTCACACGAGGTACTGCAGGCCCCTCACCCGGCGTCTCGAGTCCAGCAATGGGCCCGTATCGTGTACGCCGGGGACCTCCTCGATGTCCAGAGGGGGAGGAGGGACCTCCGGCACCTCACCGTCCTGCAGGGGCTCAAGCTACCACCGGCCTGAGGAGAGACACTGAAAACGAGGGGTTATAGCGATAAATAGGAAGGGGTTTTCAATCGATAACACCTCGGTTATTCTCTCAGGATTTGAAAGGGCGCCTAACAACCAACTGCGGCTTCAGCTTCCGGCAGGGCAAGCGGAGGGGTAGCGTTTTGGGTCGAGAAGCCAGACCCTTTCCCCCGGTACAAACACGGGAAGCCTCACTGCGGTGACGGTCAGCGCTCCTTTCCTGCCTCCTAGTAGCTTTGTTGAAGGGACTCCTGGACGGCCCTCCAGGTCTCTTTGGAGCGCTGTAACCCACTCCTCCACCAGAGGAGCCTCGGTCTGGCTGCGGATGCCATGGTGCCAGGACCGGCTGTACCACCAACAACACACTGAAAGGGGGCACATTAGTTTAGAGCGAGTGGCGTATTGAGTTCTGGCCATCTCGGCCGCAGGGAATGTATTCTCGCCCTCCAGATGGTAGCCCCCCCCCCCCCCCCCCCCCCCCCCCCCCCCCCCCCCTCCGGACCCCCCCCCTCATCCCCTGGCCGGTCCTGGCAATAGGACCGCAGAACCTACCACACTCCCTGGTATCACTCTCTCCACCTGCCATTACTCTTCGGGTGAAAACCGGAAGTCAAGCTGCACCGTGACCCCCAGACGCTCCATGAACGCCCTCTCCCATATCGGGACGTGAAACTGGGGGCCCCGATCAGAAACGAATGTCCTCCGGCACCCCCGTAACCCGTGCCGGAAGACGTGAGTGATAAGGCCTTCCGCAGTCTGTAGCGACGACACGCTCGCGGCAATACCGGGCACCGGAGGAGAGGCAGGACTTAGAACACCGTATCCAATTACCCAAACCGTATGTTTCCCTTGAGAAAGGGGGGATTATCGGTCAGGAAGTCCACGGTACCAGATAGACCATGGCGTTGTGAACGGGGGGGGTTGCAACTTCCCTTAGGAAGGTGCTAGGAGCCTTTACTCTGACTCATTACGAACAGGAGGAGACATAAACCCTCACGTCCCGAGCTACGGTAAGGCCACAATACTTCCCCGAAGGTCTCCCCCTGTCCTCGTCACCCCTGGGGTGCGGAGGACAGTGGGGAGCCTTCGTGCGGAAGGTATGGTGGCCTGCTGTAGCTCGGGACGTTAGGGTTTATGTCCTCTCTGTTCGGTATCCGCTGCAGAGTAAGGCTCGTGGCACCTTCCTAGAGGGAAGTTGTACCCCTCCCCGGTTTCCACAACGGCCATGGTCTCATCTGTCCGTGGACTTCTCTGACCATCTCCCGCTTCCAGGAAACAACTAATTGCGTTTCTGGATTGTGGATCGGTTTGTCTAGTCCTGCCGTCGTCCTCCCGTTGCCGTAATCCCACTGCCGCTACAGACTGCGGAGGCCTTATTCACTCACGTCTTCCGCACTACGGGGTGGGAGGACATCGTTTTGATCGGGGCCCCCCAGTTCAAGTCCCGAAGTTATGGAGGCGTTCATGGGAGCGTCTGGGGTCGACGGTCAGGCTTGGACTTCCGGTTTTCACCCCGAAGTAATGGGCAGGTTGGGAGATGTGAACCAGGGTGGAGTAGGTTTCTGCGGTCCTAGTTGCCAGGACCGGCAGGGGGAGTGGGGCGAGATACATTCTGGGCCGAGATGGCCCAGAACTCACTCGCCACTCCTCTACTAATGTGTCCTTTCAGTGTGTGTTGGGGTACCAGCCGGTCCTGGCACCATGGCATCCGAGCAGACCGAGGCTCCTGCGGTGGAGGATGTGGGTACAGCGCTCCAAAGAGACCTGGAGGGCCGTCCAGGAGTCCCTTCAACAAGCTACTAGGAGGCAGAAGAGGCGGCGCTGACCGCCACCGCAGTGAGGCTCCCGTGTTTGTACCGGGGGAAAGGGTCTGGCTCTCGACCCGAACCTACCCTCCGCTTGCCCTGCCGGAAGCTGAGGCCGCAGTGTGTAGGGCCCTTCAAAGTCCTGAGGAGAATAAACGAGGTGTGTTTATCGATTAAAACTCCCTTCCTATTATCGTATTAACCCCTCGTTTCATGTGTCTCTCCTCAGGCCGGTGGTAGCTGATCCCCTGCAGGACGGTGAGGTGCCGGAGGTCCCTCTCCCCCTCTGGACATCGAGGGGTCCCCGGCGTACACGATACGGGCCATTCTGGACTCGAGACGCCGGGTGAGGGGCCTGCAGTACCTCGTGGACTGGGAGGGGTACGGTCCGGAGGAGAGGTGCTGGGTACCGGTGGAGGACATTTTGGATCCATCTATGTTAAGGGATTTCCATCGCCTCCATCCGGATCGCCCCGCGCCTCGTCCTCCGGCCGGTGTCGGCCTCGAGGCAGGCTCTCCTTCCCGTTCGGGTGGCGCTCGCGGTCGTCGTCACCGGCCTACTAGCTGCCACTGACTCTTTTTCCTCCCCTCCTTATGTGTTTATTGGTATCACCTGTGTTCAGTTAATGGTTAATTAGTGTGGCTTTATTAGTCAGCCAGCCCGTACGCTTCTTTGTGCGGGATTGTTACATTGTAGCTTTTGGATTTCGGGAGTGGATATTATTATTGTGGACTGGTTTTGTTTCTCGTGTCGTTGGACCGTTGTGTATGACACCCAGTACGTCCGTGTTGGACATTTTGTTTGCCAGTTGGGTATTAAAGACTCAACATATTGAAGCTCTGCTGTTCCTGCGTCTGACTTCGCACCCCCGACACCCAGGTCGTTACACATAGGCCGTTTTCAAAGGGATTACCATGGTTTGCCAGCGCTGTGATAAGATATTGTGTAAAATAATGAAGTTAGTTGTTTTTTAGGAGCAGTTGCTCTTTAATCACTTATTCTCCCTAGTAAGTGTTTCCTTCCAAGGTGCACCACGGAGCAAAGATATGCGAGACAGGACGCTAGATACTCTAGTTAGTGCGTACAGACAGTAACGTCAGTGGAGGAGAAAGAGTGTCGAGTGACACACAATGTTTGATCAGTAGCGGTGAGTGGGTAAATCACTGGGGAAGCCAGAAAAAAATGCCATATTAAAACGTAATGTATGTGTTGTGATTTACGTTGTTTGCTCTATAACCTGTGATATATAGGCCTAAAGGCCGAGATAATAAGAACACAGTGGCAGAATAAATTTGTTTCATCACAAAAACCGGAGAGCAACTTCTGTCCTGTGAAGTCCACTAATACTGCATGTAACAGTTACATGACCTACAGCATGGTCAAACAAGTTAATGTTTCCGACATTGTCGGACCACTAAACAACTATTGATTTAGAACCACGGAGAGTAGTAACTCATGCAATATGCTTTGTGTGCATGTGTGTGTGGTGTGTTGCGTGTGCGTTTGAGCAAGTAGAAAAACATGTTGACTCAAGCCAATGCCATCCTCCTCTCTTTCATGTTAATGAACAA
>NC_036871.1:1526840-1531024 GCF_002910315.2 Salvelinus sp. IW2-2015
AGCGATTTGCCAAATCGGCCATACTCGGGGGAAGGCTCGCACCTGGAACCCTGGTTGGAACTCTCACACCGACTGTGGCACAATGGAACTCCCAGACACTTCCAGAACCACACTCCTCTGACCACCCTGGAGAACCCCCTGTCTCCACGAAGATATCTGGATTGCTGCCGGGGCCAACCAGGGAGATACCCAGCACCACGGAAAACGCAGGCGAATAATATAAACGAACTGATACGTTCCCTATGATTCCCCCTGTGTCACCATGTCCACGGGGAACTGTGGCCTCACCTGACCAACCCCTGACCCTAATAGGCCGGCTGATCTAGGAGTGCACGGAAGGGAGAATCTATCGGCACAAGCGGAACGCACCACTTTCGGGCGAGTCGCCGATCCATAAGATTCCCAGCTGCAACCTGAATCGACTAGTGCCCTATGCTGGGAGAGAGGGGAAAACATAAAGGAAAAAAATTGAGACAAACATGTGACCAACAGGGGGTTCTGAGTGAGTTTGGTGCTGACTCACCTGGGGTGATCGAGAAGCGTTCCGCCTGACATCTCGACTCCCAGACAGACCCCCCCAGCACCGATCGGCCGTGTGTCCTCTCCGACCACAGCTGGTGCAGGGGAGGCCTCCTCCTCCGGTACCCCTAGGCGCGGCCCCTCCCAACTCCATTGGGATGGGAGCCGGGGCGCTGGGTGGTGGAACGCACAGGACCCTCTCCGAACGCCCGCGGGCAGCCAGCAGATTGTCCAGTCGGATGGACATGTCGATAAGCTCATCCAAAGAAAGAGCACGAGGCAGGCTCTCCTTCCCGTTCGGGTGGCGCTCGGCGGTCGTCGTCACCGGCCTACTAGCTGCCACTGACTCTTTTTCCTCCCCCTCCTTATGTGTTTATTKKTATCACCTGTGTTCAGTTARTKGTTAATTAGTGTGGCTTTATTAGTCAGCCAGCCCGTACGCTTCTTTGTGCGGGATTGTTACATTGTAGCTTTTGGATTTCGGGAGTGGAKRTTATTATTGTGGACTGGGTTTGTTTMTCGTGTCGTTGGACCGTTGTGTATGACACCCAGTACGTCCGTGTTGGACATTTTGTTTGCCAGTTGGGTATTAAAGACTCAACATATTGAAGCTCTGCTGTTCCTGCGTCTGACTTCGCACCCCCCCGACACCCAGGTCGTTACACATAGGCCGTTTTCAAAGGGATTACCATGGTTTGCCAGCGCTGTGATAAGATATTGTGTAAAATAATGAAGTTAGTTGTTTTTTAGGAGCAGTTGCTCTTTAATCACTTATTCTCCCTAGTAAGTGTTTCCTTCCAAGGTGCACCACGGAGCAAAGATATGCGAGACAGGACGCTAGATACTCTAGTTAGTGCGTACAGACAGTAACGTCAGTGGAGGAGAAAGAGTGTCGAGTGACACACAATGTTTGATCAGTAGCGGTGAGTGGGTAAAATCACTGGGGAAGCCAGAAAAAAATGCCATATTACAACGTAATGTATGTGTTGTGATGATTACGTTGTTTGCTCTATAACCTGTGATATATAGGCCTAAAGGCCGAGATAATAAGAACACAGTGGCAGAATAAATTTGTTTCATCACAAAACCGGAGAGCAACTTCTGTCCWGTGAAGTCCACTAAGCATACTGCATGTAACAGTTACATGACCTACAGCATGGTCAAACAAGTTAATGTTTCCGACATTGTCGGACCACTAAACAACTATTGATTTAGAACCACGGAGAGTAGTAACTCATGCAATATGCTTTGTGTGCATGTGTGTGTGTGTGTTTGCGTGTGCGTTTGAGCAAGTAGAAAAAACATGTTGACTCAAGCCAATGCCATCCTCCTCTCTTTCATGTTAACGAAACAGTCATACAGTACATGCTTTTATTTTTGTTGTCTTATGCTACCTGGCTAAAGTGCTTGCCTTTTTCATGGGCAATGTTAGCTAGTTAACATGAATTAGCCTTCTACATCTAGCTACGTATTGAACTTCCATCCTCTCAGGCCAGGGGCACAATGTATGAATGGATCAGTAATGATTGGATCAGGATTGCTGTTATAATCATTGGCCAGTACAGAAAATTAAGTAAAACCACAAGTCCAAATCTCCATCCATGGCTAATATAGGAAAGGGACCATTTTAGCTGGCTAGCCACTGGAGGACAACAACGTAACAAGATGTAACAATTCAAGTTCTTTCTGTCAATGACGTATGCTCTCAATGTGATTTGATATGAGTGATGCCAAATCCAAACTGGTTTCCCTTGACACTTTCTTTTTTGTGCGTCAGGACCATTCACAATTGAGCTCACTCAGTCTCGCTCAATGCTGATTGGCTATTATTATATATTGTTTTTATCAAGGGAGGCCAAATGCTTGCAGGCTTCCCTTGCATTCAATGCAACTGGTGGCAAGAATGTCTCTTTTGGATCAGACAGCATCAGACAGATGGCCTACACATACAGAGACAGAGTGGCCCTGTTTTGCTCGCTCGGTGCTTTCTCCAGAGAGATACATTCAGCCTCTTGCAAATTGAAGGGAAATTATGAAACACAGACGAAAGATACATTTTTATTATATATATTTTTTTATTGGTACATTTTTGAGGGAAGCCTGGCTTCCCTTGGCATACATGAATACACGCCACTGCATTTGATTTGATTTTAGCTGCCGGTAATGGCCAGGACTCGCAGGAGGTAGGTTTGCAAATGAATTTGATCAAGCTATTGATTTTGTCTTATTGTTGTTTCTCTGATATCGGCTTTGGATGTTTTGCGACTGCACTTGAAGAACTTCTTGAAATTTTCCGCATTGACTGACATGTCTTAAAGTAATGATGGACTGTCATTTCTCTTGCTTATTTGAGCTGTTCTTGCCATAATATGGACTTGGTTTTTTACCAATTAGAGCTATCTTCGTGTATACCAGCCCTACCTTGTCACAACACAACTGATTGGCTCAAACGCATTAAGAAGGAAAGATATTCCACAAATGAACTTTTAACAAGGCACACCTAATAATTGAAATGCATTCCAGGTGACTACTCATGAAGCTGGTTGAGAGAATGCAAGAGTGTAAAAAGCTGTCCAAGGCAAAGGGTGGCTACTATATTAATAATAAATATATTAGATTTGTTAGACACTTTTTTGGTTACTAATGATCTGTATTGTTTTTTCATAGTTTTGATTGTCTTCACTATTATTCTACAATGTAGAAACATAAAAAATAAAGAAAACCCTGGAATGAGTGGGTGTGTCCTAACTTTTGACTGGTACTCTATATACACTGCTCAAAAAAAATAAAGGGAACACTTAAAAAACACAATGTAACTCAAGTCAATCACACTTCTGTGAAATCAACTGTCCACTTAGGAAGCAACACTGATTGACAATACATTTCACATGCTGTTGTGCAAATGGAATAGACAAAAGGTGGAATTATAGGAATTAGCAAGACACCCCCAAAAAGGGAGTGATTCTGCAGGTGGTGACCACAGACCACTTTCAGTTCCTATGCTTCCGGCTGATGTTTTGGTCACTTTTTGAATGCTGGCGGTGCTCCTCACTCTAGTGGTAGCATGAGACGGAGTCTACAACCCACACAAGTGGCTCAGGTAGTGCAGTTCATCCAGGATGGCACATCAATGCAAGCTGTGGCAAAAAGGTTTGCTGTGTCTGTCAGCGTAGTGTCCAGAGCATGGAGGCGCTACCAGGAGCCAGGCAGTAACATCAGGAGACGTGGTAGAGGCGTAGGAGGGCAACAACCCAGCAGCAGGACCGCTACCTCGCCTTTGTGCAAGGAGGTGCACTGCCAGCGCCCTGCAAAATGACCTCAAGCAGGCCACAATGTGCATGTGTCTGCTCAAACGGTCAGAAACAGACTCCATGAGGGTGGTATGAGGGCCGACGTCCACAGGGTGGGGTTTGTGCTTACAGCCCAACACCGTGCAGGACGTTTGGCATTTGCAAGAGAACACCAATATTGGCAAATTCGCCACTGGCGCCCTGTTGCTCTTCACAGATGAAGCAGGTTCACACTGAGCACATGGACATGTGAACGACGGACACATATAACAGAGAGAGAGAGTACACAGAGAGAGAGAGAGAGAGGGAAGAGAGAGAGAGAGAGAGAATACAAGAGAGAGAGAGACAGAGAGAGAGGGAGAGAGAGAGAGACAA
>NC_036871.1:1532292-1584039 GCF_002910315.2 Salvelinus sp. IW2-2015
CGTGAAATTGGGAACCTAATCTAGGTGGCTAGCTTAAAGCCAAATTCATAAAATGTCTGGGTGGCTAGAATTCAGCGATATGATGAAACTGACTCTCATGAGGACCGCCACAGGAAAGGAAGACCCAGAGTTACCGCTGCTGCAGAGGATATGTTCATTAGAGTTAACTGCACCTCAGATTGCAGCCCAAATAAATGCTCCACAGAGTTCAAGTAACAGACACATCTCAGCATCAACTGTTCAGAAGAGACTGCATGAATCAGGCCTGCATGGTCGATTTTGCTTTAAATAAACCACTACTAAAGGACACCAATAAGAAGAAGAGACTTGCTTGGGCCAGGAAACATGAGCAATGGACATTAGACCGGTGGAAATCTGTCCTTTAGTCTGATGAGCCAAATTTGACATTTTTGGTTCCAACTACCGTGTCTTTGTGAGACGCAGAGTAGGTGAACGGATGATCTCTGCACGTGTGGTTGACACCATGAGGAGGTGAGGAGGAGGAGGTGTGATGGTGTGGGGGTGCTTTGCTGGTGACACTGTCAGGGATTTATTTAGAATTGAAGGCACACTTAACCAGCATGGCAACCAAAGCGATACGCCATCCCATCTGGTTTGTGCTTAGTGGGACTATCATTTGTTTTTCAACAGGACAATGACGCAACACACCTCTAGGCTGTGTAAGGACTATTTGACCAAGAAGGAGAGTGATAGAGTGCTGCATCCGATGACCTGGCCTTCACAAACACCTGATCTCAACTCAATTGAAATGGTTTGGGATGAATTGGACCGCATAGTGAATGAAAAGCAGCCAACCAGTGCTCAGCATGTGTGGGAACTCCTTCAAGACTGTGACTGTTGGAAAAGCATTCCAGGTGAAGCTGGTTGAGAGAATGCCAAGAGTGTGCAAAGCTGTCATCAAGGCAAAGTATGGCTACTATAAAATATATTTTGATTTGTACACTTTTTTGGTTACTACATGATTCCATGTGTTTTTTCGTAGATTTGATGTCTTCTACAATATAGAAAATAGTACAAAAAAAAGAAAAACCCATGAATGTGTACGTGTGACACACCTGCTCATTCAAGGGTTTTTCTTTATTTTTATGATCAAATTTTCCTAAAGGAAACTCTGAAATGGCATATTGTTTTTATAAAGATTTTTGAATATTTGCATTAAAATCTGTTGCCAATTCACAAATCAGATGAAATTGTATTTGTCACATGCGCCGAGTACTGTCACGGAT
Organism: Salvelinus sp. IW2-2015; assembly: GCF_002910315.2. NCBI lineage: Eukaryota > Metazoa > Chordata > Actinopteri > Salmoniformes > Salmonidae > Salvelinus > Salvelinus sp. IW2-2015. Next base: position 1,533,540 of record NC_036871.1, read on the forward strand.
CCCCCCGGTACTGCTACTCATTCTGTTCACCAGTTCCTGAGGTCTACGTCACCGGCTTTCTAGGCTTCACTGAACGGGACTCATTAATATCAACCCCGGACTGTCTTGTCTGATTACACACACCTGRTTCCCATTTCCCCTGATTAGTATGTTATATATGTGCCCTCTGTTCCCTCTGTCTTTGTCGGTTATTGTTCCCATGTCCGTTGGTCGTGTCAGTACCTATGCATTGGTGCAGCTTTTATGCTGCATGCTTTATATATTGTGTATTAAGGGTATCGTGTCGTTCAAGGTTTACCCTCACTTTTTTGTTTSGGTACAGCCCAGTGTTTTGTATACAGTGGGGAGAACAAGTATTTGATACACTGCTGATTTTGCAGATTTTCCTACTTACAAAGCATGTAGAGGTCTGTAATTTTTATCATATGTACACTTCAACTGTGAGAGACGGAATCTAAAACAAAAATCCAGAAAATCACATTGTATGATTTTTAAGTAATTCATTTGCATTTTATTGCATGACATAAGTATTTGAKACATCAGAAAAGCAGAACTTAATATTTGGTACAGAAACCTTTGTTTGCAATTACAGAGATCATACGTTTCCTGTAGTTCTTGACCAGGTTTGCACACACTGCAGCAGGGATTTTGGTCCACTCCTCCATACAGACCTTCTCCAGATCCTTCAGGTTTCGGGGCTGGATCCAGTTGCAGAGGGGGGTGTTTAGTCCCAGGGTCTTTAGCTTAGCGATGAGCTTTGAGGCCACTATGGTGTTGAACGTTGAGCTGTAGTCAATGAATAGCATTCTCACGTAGGTGTTCTTTTTGTCTAGGAGGGAAAGGGCGGTGTGGAGTATCAGGAATCAAGGTAAGACCCAGGTGCAGACACATCGAATTGACAAGGGTTTAATATTCCAACATGAGCAGGCAAAAGTTAGGGCAGGGCAGGCTAGAGTCAGTAGTAAACCAGTGGTGGGCCAAAGGTACAGGTCGGCAGGCAGGGTCAGGGGTAGGCAAAGTGGTCAGGCAGGCATGCTCAGAGTCAGGACAGGCAAGGGTCAAAACCAGGAGGGTGAGAAAAAGAGAGACTGGGAAAAGCAGGAGCTGATAACAAAAATGCTGGTTGACTTGACAAACAAGACGAACTGGCAACRGACAAACAGAGAACACAGGTATAAATACACAGGGGATAATGGGGAACGCGGCACATGCTGGGGCCAATCCACCACCCCTCTCACCTTCACGGGATCCATTTGCACACTCCCTGAGGCAATGATGAAACCCAGAAAACGGATGGTGGAACGATGGAACTTGCACTTCTCTGCTTTTACAAACAGCTGGTTCTCCAGGAGGCGTTGGAGAACCTGCCGGACGTGGAGCACATGTTCTTGGGTGGAACGGGAGAAGATGAGGATGTCATCTAGGTAGACAAAGACGAACCGGTTCAACATGTCGCGGAGAACATCATTGACTAGAGCCTGGAACACAGCAGAGGCATTGGTAAGGCCAAATGGCATGACCAGATACTCGTAGTAACCGCTGGTCATGTTGAAGGCAGTCTTCCACTCATCCCCTTTCTGTGTCCGCACCAGGTGGTAGACGTTCCGTAGATCCAGCTTGGAAAACATGGTGCTACCCATCCCCTCGAAGGCYGAGGAGATGAGTGGTAGCGGGTAGCGGTTCTTCACCGTTATGTCGTTGAGACCCCGGTAGTCGATGAACTGGCACACGGTCTTGTCCTTCTCCACAAAGACGAACCCTGCGCCAGTGGGAGAAGGACAGATGATTCCTGCAGCAAGAGAGTCCCCAATGTATGTCTCCATCACCTTGGTCTCTGATCCCGACAGAGAGTACAGTCGTCCCTGGGGYGGAGTTGTGCTAGGGAGAAGGTCAATCACGCAGTCATAAGGTCGGTGCGGCGGGAGCGAAGTGGCGCGGGCCTTGCTGAACACCTCCCGGAGGTCCTGGTACTCCGCTCAGAGTCAGGACATGAAAAGGCCAAAACCAGGAGGGTGAGAAAAGGAGCTGTTAACAAAAACGCTGGTTGACTTGACAAACAAGACGAACAGTCAACGGAGAAACAGTGAACACAGGTATAAAGTACACGTAACAGAGAGCGTGATCACACAGTCGTCTGGAACAGCTGATGCTCGTCTGGTATGCTCGTGTCACTGGGCAGCTGGTGGCTGTGCTTCCCTTGGTAGTCTGTAATAGTTTGCAAGCCCTGCCACATCTGACGAGCTTTGGAGCCAGTGTATTACAATTCATTCTTAGTCCTGTATTGACGCTTTGCCTGTTTGATGGTTCATCGGAGGGCATAGTGGGATTTCTTATAAGCATCCAGGTTAGAGTCCCGCTCCTTGAAAGCGGCAGCTCTACCCTTTAGCTCAGTGGGGATGTTGCCTGTAATCCATGGCTTCTGGTTGGGGTATGTACATACGGTCACTGTGGGGACGATGTCATCGATGCACTTATTGATGAAGCCATCTGACCACTTCTTTATTGACATAGTCATTGGTGCATCCTGCTTTAGTTTTTGCATGTAAGCGGGAATCAGGAGGATAGAATTATGGTCAGATTTGCCAAATGGAGGGTGAGGGAGAGCTTTGTACGCATCTCTGTGTGTGGAGTAAARGKKGKYSWARKTTTTTTTTTYCCCCTCTGGTTGCACATTTAACATGCTGGTAGAAATTAGGTAAAACAGATTTAAGTTCCCCTGCATGAAAGTCCCCGGCCACTAGGAGTGCCGCCTCTGGATGAGCGTTTCCTGTTTGTTTATGGCCTTATTCAGCTCATTGGGTGCGGTCTTAGTGCCAGCATCGGTTTGTGGTGGTAAATAGACAGCAAAAAATATAGATGAAAACACACTTAGTAAATAGTGGGGTCTACAGCTTATCATGAGATACTCTACCTCAGGCAAGCAAAACCTCAAGACTTCCTTAATATTAGATTTTCTTGCACCAGCTGTTGTTTACAAATATACACAGACCGCCACCCCTTGTCTTACCAGAGGCATCTGTTCTATCTTGTCAATGCAGCTGTATGTTATCCATGATGTCATTCAGCCCTGACTCGGTGAAACATAAGATATTACAGTTTTTAATGTCCCGTTGGTAGGATATTCGTGATCGTAGCTCGCCTATTTTGTTATCCAATGATTCTACGTTGGCTAATAGGACTGATGGTATAGGCAGATTACCCACTCACCGTCGGATCCTTACAAGGCACCCCGACCTACGTCCCCGATATCTCCGTCTCTTTCTCATGTGAATGACGGGGATTTAGGCTTTGTTGGGTGACTGAAGTAAATCCTACGCGTCTGACTCGTTAAAGAAAAATCTTTGTCCAGTACGAGGTGAGTAATTGCTGTCCTGATATTCAGAGGCTCTTTTCGGTCATAAGAGATGGTGGCAGAAACATTATGTACAAATAAGTTACAAATAACGCGAAAAAACACACACAATAGCACAATTGGTTAGGAGTCCGTAAAACGGCAGCCATCTCCCCCGGCTCCATGACACCCTAAAGACTTTCACTTTGATTATGCCTGCACATCATGGTTCACCAGCAGCCCCAAAGATCTAAAGAATAAGCTACCAGCCAAACAAGCTTGTAAGAATGTMTTTTTTTTACTGACAAATAAAATCAATCAATCCAAACTCTTGAAGCAGCCAATTGATGAATGGAAAGAGACATCTGCCACAAATCACCAAAATGTTTAATGACATTCAAAAATTGTCAAGCCAAGCCTTCGATACTGGGTAATTCTACAAGATAGGGTCGGATGTATTTTCTGTTTCTTGAGATTGTCTATTTATTGTGGTGTTGAAAACGAAAACTATGATATTGAAGTGCCCGAAATCGGTATTCTTTGTTTATTGGTTGTGTGGTGCATTTGCACAGAAACCTGTTGGTGGAAAATGTGTTGCATATATTTTATATAATTATAAATATGGCATCAAAATGTTAAATCTGATTTCCCCCTAGCTGATCATTTTCTGCAGCTGGCTCTGATCGAAGTGTAATGAAACAGGTAGGGACAGTGGTGGTCGGCAAACCCTCAACCTTCTGGCCCGTAGCCCTGCATGGCATCGACTCTGCCACAAAAGCATGCTGAAGTGGCAAAGTCGATATCCATATTTATTTTWAAAAAGGGTCGCAACTATTATTATTTTTGGTCGTAAACATTATTAGTAGTTAATTCTATGAGGGGGGAGGGTGTTACATTTATTTTACAGTAGAAGGGGAGGGTCATGTGAAAATATCTTTAATGTTGAGGAGRGGGGTGCATTTTTTTACACCTGGACCAGCCAGGTCCCTTAGCTGTCATGCCTGCTAGCAAGGTAAAGAACAATTGAACATGTAAAGAGGTATGCTTAGATAACCTATGCAGAAAAATAGGTGTTTCAGGTGTTTGAAAAATGCTAAATTCTCCTACATCCGGAGGAGTGTGGTGTGGGGGCTGTGCTTTGGCAAAGTGGGTGGGGTTATATCCTGCCTGTTTGGCCCTGTCCGGGGTTATCATCGGATGGGGCCACAGTGTCTCCTGACCCCTCCTGTCTCAGCCTCCAGTATTTATGCTGCAGTAGTTTGTGTCGTGGGGCTAGGGTCAGTCTGTTATATTTGGAGTATTTCTCCTGTCTTATCCGGTGTCCTGTGTGAATTTAAGTATGCTCTCTCTAATTCTCTCTCTTTCTTTCTATCTTTCTTTCTTTCTCTCTCTCGGAGGACCTGAGCCCTAGGACCAAATGCTCAAGGAGCTACCTGGCATGATGACTCCTTGGTGTCCCCAGTCCACCTGGCCGTGCTGCTGCTCCAGTTTCAACTGTTCTTCCTGCGGCTATGGAACCCTGACCTGTTCACCGATGTGCTACCTGTCCCAGACCTGCTGTTTTCAACTCTCTAGAGACAGCAGAAGCGGTAGAAATACTCTCAAAGATCGGCTATGAAAAGCCAACTGACATTTACTCCTGAGGTGCTGACCTGTTGCACACTAGACAACTAATGTGATTATTATTATTTGACCATGCTGGTCATTTATGATCATTTGAACATCTTGGCCATGTCTTGTTTATATCTCCACCCGGCACAGCCAGAAGAGGACTGGCCACCCATCATAGCCTGGTTCCTTTCTAGGTTTCTTCCTAGGTTTTGGCCTTTCTAGGGAGTTTTTCCTAGCCACCGTGCTTCTACACCTGCATTGCTTGCTGTTTGGGGTTTTTAGGCTGGGTTTCTGTACAGTACTTTGATATATCAGCTGATGTAAGAAGGGCTATATAAATACATTTGATTTGAGTGGGGGGGGGGGGGTCGTCTGGACCACCTCCCGTCCATCCTCATGTACGTCGTGTACCACCTCTAAAATAATGGGGTCATGACGCCCCTGCATCCAGGTTTCATTTAGTCAGACTCAGGACAGACTACATTAAGCCACAGTTAATACTAGCTTCAAACATATTCATTGTAAACAAACTGTAAACGAGCTGCAAATTGTGAAAGTATCTCTGTAGTGTAGGAAGAGTTGGCCTAATCATCCTGGGGGATGACAGCATTTGAAAAAATGTAGTAGGTGAGCTAGGTTCAACTTGGATTTGCATTATTAGGTGATTATTATATAGATTTTTATTTCATTTGTGTGACCACAGTGTTAATAGTAAATAAAATGTACGAATGATGTTCGTTCGATTCTTTATTCATTTATATAACTTTTTCATTTTCCACAGTGATGGAAATGTAGGACTAGACCTCAAATTACCCCACTTCCTACAGTCATTGCTGGCATTGCATTAGCTACCCTATTTGATGAAGAAATTACAATTTAACTACTTCACCATTTTCCAAGAGAAAACTACTTCATTTAGAGTTGGGGTTTCTGCAGACCAATTAGCCTAAAGATAATAAACTGTTGAACATTGTGAGGATAGAACCCCTGGTAGAACATTGAGGGATACATTGATGTTTGTTATGTGTCTGAGCATGTTCTTTCCAGTCCTTAAGGAAATGTGACTGGACCTCCTCTAAACCAATCAAATGTGCGGATTAGCACCGACAACAAACAAAAGATCGAGGTTAGCCATACTGTGTCGATGTCTACCAGCTCTAATCATATCTGCGAGATAAATCGTGTCGTATATTTTCAGTTTGTCCTAAAAACGCTTTAGCGAGATGGGTTTTCTTCGTTAAATTTGTCGTTGTATGTGTTTAGCGAATGTCAGATATTGAGCCATTTTTGCAATACGCGTATTTAGTTTGCTAGCTTGTTTTGTGGCTAGCATTAGCTAGCAGCGTTAGCTTTTAAAATACTTGACAGTTTGTGGAGGCGTTTGACTTAGTTACGTTATTTGAATCGGTGGCTGACACGTCTTTCTAACTTAAATAAMCCCGTTTGTTCGCCATGTCTGGACAGTCATCGGGCTGTGGGTTTCTTATGTCGGTTGTTGTTCACGGAGACTCGGCTCTGAACGAGCAGGAAAATGAGCTCAACCAGCAACTCAGACGGCTCTATCCAGCGGTAAACGAACTTGAAACCCCGCTTCCTCGATCCTGGAGCCCGAAGGACAAGTTCAGTTACATTGGCCTCTCTCAGAACAATCTTCGAGTGCACTATAAAGGTAACTATCTATGACGCGTGAATGAAATTAAATATGAGTGCTAACGTTAGCTAGCGTCATCCGCTTACTTTGCTAAGGTTACATGTCAGTGGCTAACTAGCCGTACTCTTAGCTAACTACGTTACCTTAGCTAGCCAACGTTCGCAGTTAATCTTAGCAGTTATCGTTCTCAAAACGAATTGACAGCACTAGTTGGCTAAAAACAGTCAAGCTAATGTTAACTAAGTTAGGTTGGTAATGATCAACAACAATACGCTATCTTGTAAACCAGCTGGCGAAATCCCCAGCCAAAACAAGAACGTTAAGTAGCAACGTTACGCCAGCGAGCTTTCCAGTTGGACGAACTGCAGTCCTAGCTAACTGTTTGTCAAAACTAGCAAAAGTTGATATATATATATATTTTAAACATAATTGACATGTCAGTTGTACCTTGCTACCTAACTGGCTAGCTTATTTGTTTTTCAGCTGTTTAGCATAGATGGACTCGACCAGGTCCGTAAATAAACATGTCACAACCGCTGATTTGTAATTTTTATTTWATTTAACATTCATTTAATTAGGCAAGTCAGTTAAGAACTAGTTCTTATTTTACAATGGCGGCCTACCCCGGCCAAAACCTCCCGTAACCCTAGCTGATTAGGCTAACTGATTTATAATGCCAGGGCCCACTGCTAKCTTGTTTTTTAATTTTATTTATCAAGGGCCCAGGGTTCACAAATTAATTAATCTACTAGTTAACCTACTAGTTAAATTGGCACATAAATCAGCAAGCTAACTTTGTCAAGCTGACAAAACAAAAAACGACACCTAAAGGCAAAGCCCTTATCCTGTGTAGGCTGTCGTCTAGCTATAGGCCTATAGTTAGCTAGCTAGCCTAGATGTGCTTCTTCAGCATTACCCATTTCGGATCTGTATGCCCTATATTAGGTACTATATTCAATCGGTTGCTATGTCATGGTGGATTTTTAGGAAGTAKCAACTAAGTCAATGGCTGGAGTGAAAATCAAGACTCTTGCTTTGTACCTCAACCAACTAAAGGTATCTGAAGTGTATTTTTCCCCGTGTTTGATGTAGGCCTACTACATCAAGGTGTAACAGTGTATTTCCTTTCTGGGTGTGTAGGCCATGCATTTTACCCTTTAAACAATCTCTTCATAGTATGTGATGTGTCTAGAGAACATCGTGGCTTTACACAACCTCTTGTGTTTATACATACCACTGAGGTTATAATAAGAACTAGACAATGCCTGACCTTTTGTTTTCAAAGTAATCTATTCGCGTTTGCATATGCCGATTCATGGACCGTTTTTATATCCGGTTTACACAGCCTAACTTGACATGCGCACTTGAACTCGGTGCGCACAGGGGAGCAGCCACGATCCAAAAAATTGGCAGATATTGGATGAATATAAAATGTTAAAGCTGCGATATGTTTTTTTGGGGCCACCTGACTAAATTCACATAGGAATGACTTATAGACCTGTCATTCTCATTGAAAGCATGGCTAAAAAGCCGTAGCTCTGTTCTGTGCTCTATTTATATGCTTCACATTAAGTTTAATTTTTGCTTCTTTCTGTTTTGTGCAACAGCTTCAAACAGCTGAAAATACAATATTTTTGGTTATGGAAAATATATTTCAGTGGTTTAGATGGTACAATGATTCTCTACACTAGCTTGTTTTGTCACAAACTGAAATTAGGCTAATTATTAGAATTTAACAACCTGGAAATAAGCCTCTGACAATTTGAATAATTCAATGAATGTTTTGTGCACAAAGGTGATGACTGTCCTTATTAGGAATGTTCAAATCTGACTTCTATGGAAATTGTCTTTCTGGGCAAGTACTGACGCAAAACTGTAGGAGCAGTCAACTGGAACCCTGGCTCCTTGRTGCATCAGGCAGGCATAGCGCAAACTTTAAACGAACACACTTGGATGACAACGGGTCACTTGAGACTGACACTTTAGGGCATGTCATTATGTTCACAGGGATGGGTGGGCCAAAGATTATAGATATACTGACAAGATGCATGTCTCTTCGCCCAAACAATGGGAGTCGTTGACCACAAAGCGGCATGGCGGGTTGTCTAGCTCCCGCCTATCCTTTCTTTGTGTTGGTGGATACATCTCATTATTGAAATACTTTTTTTWTTATTCGTTGAGGGTTGTTGATTTCAACCACCTGTATTCAATGGCGAGGGATGCTATACTACTAGCCTCATGCCATGAATAGTTATCTCAAGACAACTCCGATAAAGTTTTCTCAATGTTGCCGGGATGTCACGTGTCCTACTTAGCAGTACACTAGTAACCACTTAAGCAATATGAAACTTCTATTAGATCAAATAAACCTCATGTAGCAAATAAGCCATACATTCTTTGTTGTTGGCCAAATTCAACACTCATTGGCCTCCATACAAAACTCCACGTTTGGTGGGCGAAACAACAAAAACACCACCTGCTGGAGGGAGAGATTTTCGCAGAGTTGGCCCTCTTCCTCTCTGGTGAAGTTAGCCACAATAGTGGAGTTTGCGGTATGCCTTCAAATTTAAATTCCCCCATTGAAACTGATGGATACATAGTGTTTAGCATCATCTAGTCCAAGTAAGGTTTGCATGTTATATAAATTCAACAAAAGACAATGTAGTTAATTTGACATCTGAAATCGTACTGTGGATGTATTAGACTTCAGAATTACATTACGGGCATACCTGTAGGCTATGCACTGTATAGCCTTACCTATGGATCTTGCAGGGCTTGACATGGGCTGCTGGCCCAGGTAGGTTTTGGAAACCATCTGGGCAAGTCAATCATCCATAATGCTATTTTCAATCTAGGCTATATGATTGATGAGGAAAGTCTGTTCCCAAAGCTGTAAGGTTATGTACAATGTTACCTCTAAGCTGTGCACGTACGCAAAGCTCCACTGGGACTTCCGCGCAGAATAAATATCAGCCCACGCAGAGAAGCAAGAGATTGAACTTCATTCAACTTTCTACATCCCTCCCCCGTTAACACTATCAACGTTTCCCTTAACTGTGGCAATTGTGATCGAGTCAACATAATATTAGCCACTTTCAATGCAACAAAACAAACTATGCGAGAGATTTTGGAGTAGCCAGAACGCATCGGCGTTGGATTCTATTGCATTGACAGGCACCACTCGGGGCCTGTGCGCCATAACCAATCGGTGCTGCAGTAGGCCAATATGCAAATAGACCATTGCCATATATGGATCTGTGCCTTTTTTTTTTTGTCTAAAGGGGTCAGTTGAATTTTGCATAAGCTAAGTAGCCAATAGGCAGAGGGTAGCATACATGGTCTGAKTCTCTGTAATAATAATGGAATAATTGTGTTTTTATGAAGTGGCTTCTTGCATCAAACAACACATTTTCAGTCACCTTGTCTGAAGGACAAGTGGATAAACAGGTTAATGTCAATCACTTTTCAAAACTGATCGTCAGGAACTTCATGAAATGGGTTTCCATGGCCGAGCAGCCGCACACAAGCCTAAGAACACCATGCTAAGCGTCGGCTGGTGTGGTGTAAAGCTCGCCGCCATTGGACTCAGACTGGAATCTGAGTTTGGTGAATGCCAGGAGAACGCTACCTGCCCCAATGCATAGTGCAAACTAAAGTTTAGTGGAGGAGGAATTCTGGGGTTGTTTTTATGGTTTTGTTAAGTGAAATCTTATTGCTCCAGCATACAATGATGTTCTGTGCTTCCAACTTTGTGGCAACAGTTTGGGGAAGGACTTTTCCTGTTTCAGCATGACAATGCCCACATGCGCAAAGCGAGGTCCATACAGAAATGATTTGTCGATCAGTGTGGAAGAACTTGACTGGCCTGCACAGAGGTCTGACCTCAACCCCATCGAACACCTTTGGGATGAATTGGAGCAACGACTGCGAGCCAGGCCTAATTGCCCAACATCAGTGCCCGACCTCACTAACGCTCTTGTGGCTGAATGGAAGCATGTCCCCGCAGCAATGTTCCAACATCTAGTGGAAAACATTCCCAGAAGAGTGGAGGCGGTTATAGCAGCAAAGGGGGACCAACCCAATATTAATGTTCATGATTTTGGAATGAGATGTTCGATAAGCAGGTGTCCACACACTACATGACCAAAAGTATATCTACCGCTAAATGCTAAGTTAACAATGGATATTTAAACCAGAAATCTACTTTTTGGTCCGCAATCTTTCCAAAGCGTAATTTGGTCATCTTGCGCTGTTTTGAATGAACAATTCTAACGGCTTTCCCAAAACAACCTTCCCAAATGAATGTTGTTGAAATCGAAGTAGGTCGAGCTGGCAGAATGTTCTGATGAGTTGCACAGTATCAATCGGGTGGGTGTTAATAAAAACTCTGCTGTCACATGTAGGAAAGATGTATAAATAATAATATTCTCCCACACCTCATTAGTGGTCAACTAATGTGGGCTAACCATTGTTGTGGATTAGAATTCCCCCTCCCCCCACGCAATAAAAAATAGTGGTTTTGAATGAACTGAATTTTTTTTAACTACTACTTGAACATCTCGTTCTATTTGTATTTTTTTCCTGTGAGCTCAATGCGCACATCATGCAATTTCTCTACAGGAATTAGATCGAACCTTAACTGTGTGACGGAGGGAGTTGTAGTTCACAACAGGCCAAATAGTCGACATACAGTAGTTTAGTGCAGAAGAAATGGCTATGAACTACAATGACCGTAATCCATTGCGCGCCTACTTGTCTGATTTTGTTTCTTTCACACCTGCTTTGTTAGGCAGACGAAGGAAGCCAGAATGCCCAATTGAGAGGGATAGAGCAGTTGCTTCAAGGTATCTACCTGAAATGCACGATCTAAGTGATTTTGATAGTTGGTATTCAGCATTCATGAAAGACATTTTGTTAGGGCATAGGCAACAGTTCTATAGATGACTTGGAATTAAATAATAATAATAATAATAATAAAAAAACAAATGTAAATATTTTATTAAAGTCATGTGAATAAATGATGGTTAAGTGATAAGCATTCACTACCATCATGGGACTCTTTATTAATTGTTCCGTTACAGCATTCAACCCGCATCGTGCAATTAATGTTGAAAAAATAATTCCAAAGGGATTTAAAAATATATAATCGACCTCAAAAGGAACTAATCGCTCAGCGCTAGGGGGAAAAAGCATTTTTTCCCCCTGTTCACCTAATGCTGAATTCCAATTTCTCCGCGTTCTAGTAGATCTGATAGGTTTAAGCAATATGKTAGTTGTAATTGCTGCCGTCTGATTGGCCAGAGGGAATTTCTGCCATACTACTTACGCCTATCCAATGGTTTCAGATCTAAAGCGGTGCCTACGGGTAAGAGCTAGGGGTTGAATTGATTACWGGGTGTCTTGTTTCATTCATGCCATCGCTTCCATCCACCCACAGGTCATGGAAAGACCCCTAAAGATGCGGCATCCGTACGAGCCACTCATCCCATCCCAGCTGCCTGCGGGGTCTACTACTTTGAGGTGAAAATCATCAGTAAAGGCCGAGATGGGTAAGATTGATGCACAGAATTGGGCTCTACCCACGCAAACCCCTTTTGACTTCACTAATCATAGTCTACAGTTAATATTTTGTTCAATCGAGGACGTCTCATCAGTTCCCTGTAATGGTTAACGATTCTGAGATTAGACCCCCCCCCAACTAATCGGCCTATCAACTCTTTCCTAGGGTGTATTCACTAGGAACCAAACGGAACAAAAACAGGGAGGGAGTAAATTGAATTTGCCTAAGAAACACACTTTTTCATTTGCAATTAAACTTTTGCTATGGTGTGCACTAATGAACACACCCCTGATTTCCATTGCTTATCACGTCTCTGGACAGTTAGGAATTGACCTTTGCATGAGGGTGTCATCATGTTGGTGTGATTCATGAAATTCCCTTGAGGCAGTTTAGATATCCGTAGCCAGCGGAACCAATACYTTATAACTGTTAACATGCCTGGATCATCACACATTTTGACCCTGCTATCTTTCTGTTTATCAGGTACATGGGTATCGGTCTCTCGGCTCAAGGTGTCAACATGAACAGACTCCCTGGTAAGGCGACTATGTTGAAAGCTATAGCTTCTGTGTCAAGGTTGACTCTGCCTTGGTCTTCGGGTGTGTTGGAAGACGGTTTGGTTTGTGAATTGTCCCTGTCTGCGATGGGGCGTTATGTGAATTAGTTTTTGTGTGTGTGTATTGTCTGGAAGACGTGCTGGTGATGAACATACTCTTGTGTGTGTTTCAGTGGATTGTCTATTTTCTTTGAGTATGTATTGTCTGAAAGTCGTGTGGGTGTGSCCTTAGAAGCCAGACAGGCTGCTTATTATCTGGCCTGACATGACACCATTGGGACAGGGTCACATGTTGGAGGGGGGGGGTTGTTTATCTGGCAGTGCAGGGTGTCTCTCTCTGACACTGGCCTGCAGCCCAAATGGTAGACTATTTCCTATATAGTGCCCCACATGCTCTGGTCAAAACTTGTGCACTATATAGGGTGCAATTTGAGATGCATCCTGTAACACTTCAGGACACAGGGCGGGCCCAGCAAAGGGCCACGGCATAGCAATGCAGCGCAGTCGTATAAAACAGCAGACAGCCATGATCTGGCACTGCTAAGTAATCACTAATGGCTAGTTGTTAACTTGCTAAAAAAACACTTATTACCCACATAAGTGTCAAATGTAATGTGGCTAATTCTTAGGAAACCTAATACATGTATGAGTTTTCAAATGAGAACATTATTAAATTATTTTGACATTTATAGCAGAAGACCTAATTAGCGTAACACTCCAATACACATGTTAGGTCATAGCTTTTAAAAACCTATACTRAAATAAATGTGAGCTTCTAATCTAACCAGTGCCATGGCAGATCGATAGGCCTATATTTTACCCAGGTGTAAAACGGATACTCCTTATCTTCTGCTGTGAGCCTTTTTAATCTGAACATTTAGTTTAAGATGCATTGGTGAAGTGTTGCTTCTAGTGTGTGATGGTTAGTGCAAACACATTTCCTCTTTGGGGTTTAATAAAGTACTATCTTATAGAGAAGAGGTACTTGTACTGAAAATATATAAACGCAACAATTTCTAAGATTTTACTGAGTTACTGTTCATATAAGAATCAGTCAACAACAAAAAAATCATTAGGCCCTAATCTATGGATTTGACATGACTGGGCATGGATGGGCCTTTAGAGCATAGGCCCATCCAATTAGAATATGTTTTTTGCCACAAAAGAGCTTTAATACAGACAGAAATACTCATCAGCAACCCCTACTCCCCCTGCGTGGTTACATGTGGTTGTGAGGCCAGTTGGACGTACTGCCAAATTCTCTAAAACGATGTTGGAGGCGTTGTTTTGACAAATTCACATTTTTAAAGTGGTGTTTTATTGTTCCCAGCACAGGTGAGGAATCTGCTTTTTGTGGATATGGAACATTTGGGGATTTTTTCTTTTTTTTCTCTCAGCTGATGAAACATGGGATCAACACTTTCTATGTTGTGCTTACATTTTTGTTCAGTTTATATTGTAAGTCGAGGCGTCTTTCAGAGTGACGACAATGTCTGTGCGGTTTTTCTCAGGTTGGGACAAACACTCGTATGGTTACCACGGAGATGACGGCCACTCGTTCTGCTCCTCCGGCACGGGGCAGCCCTACGGCCCCACGTTCACTACAGGCGACGTGATTGGCTGCTGCGTCAACCTCATCAACAACACCTGTTTCTACACAAAGAATGGCCACAGCTTAGGTATGGAASACACCTGCTCTAGAACATAAAAATKAATTGAATTAATGTAATAATTCATTATGTAACTCAAGCCGTGTCATTCAGTTGAACTTTTTGTGGAGTTATTGGGGGGGGATTTCCTAAATTGGACAAATGTCTCTTAGGCTAGTTCTGGAGTTTGGAACCGGAAAACGAAAATGTACACACTCTGAGCTAACACATAATGCCTGCCCCACCTTTTAATTTTTATTAACAATTATTTATTTACAACATATCACTATCAAACAACACGCCACATGTAAACACATGACACACAATATTGTTCTGTCTCATCCTGGTCTGAATAATTTGACTCGTAAAGGCACATTTCTATACTTTTTTCTTAGCATATCACATTTCATCCCACCCTTTAATGTATTTTAGAGGCAACATTTTGTCCAATTGAACATCCACGGTTTGAATAGAATTGATATGCTGCATCATGCATTCCTGTACCCAACATAGGATATTCAGTCAGAGATGAAGAGATGTATGTTGATGTTTTTATCTTCTCTCCTGTACTCTAGGAATAGCCTTTACCGATCTACCGGTAAGTATTATCCCACCGGCCATTTTGTCTTTAAAAGCTACATTCTGGGATTTGAAAAAAAAACTAAACGACACCCCTGCCACTTGTTTTGGTCCACAGCTGAGCTGAGGGATGGGGTTAGGGCAATGTAATCCCCCTCGTTCATTGATCACACTCCCGCTGCATGGACTAACATTTCACGATATCCAAGAGATGGTATCACATTTTATTAACCGACAATACAGTTTTAAGAAAAATACCTACAAAAACAAGTAATTAAAGGGCAGCAGTAAAATGACAATAGCGAGGCTGTATGCAGGGGGTACCGGTTAGTCGAGGTAATTGAAGTAATACATGCAATTTACCGTTCAAACGTTTGGGTTCACTTAGAAATGTCCTTGTTTTTGAAAGACAAGCACTTTTTAAATAAAAAACATCAAATTGATCAGGAATACAGTGTAGACAATGTTGTAAATTACTATTGTAGCTGGAAATGGCTTTTTAAACATTTATTATTGAATATCTACAGAGGCCCATTATCAGCAACCATCACTCCTGTGTTCCAATGGCACGTTGTGTTAATAATTTTAAAAGGTTTATAATTTTAAAAGGCTAATTGATCATTTGAAAACCCTTTTGCAATTATGTTAGCACAGCTGACAACTGTTGTGCTGATTTTAAAGACGCAATAAAACTGACCTTTAGACTAGTTGAGTATCTGGGGCATCAGCATTTGTGGGTTCGATTACAGGCTCAAAATGGCCAGAAATAAAGACCTTTTTTCTGAACGTCGTCAGTCTATTCTTGTTCTGAGAAATAAATGCTATTCCATGCGAGAAATTGCCAAGAAACTGAAGATCTGGTACAAAGCTGTGTACTCCCTTCACAGAACAGCGCAAACTGGCTCTAACCAGAATACAAAGAGGAGTGGAAGGCCCCGGTGCACCTCTTTCTATTCTGGTTAGAGCCCGTTTGGGCTGTTCTGTGAAGGGAGTAGTACCCAGCGTTGTACCAGGTCTTCAGTGTGCTTTTCTTTCAAAAACCAGGACATTTCTAAGTGACCCCAAACGTTTGAATGGCAGTGTACATGTGGGTAGAGTTATTAAAGTGACTTATGCATAGATAATAACAGTATCAGCAGTGTAAAAGAGGGGGGGGATGCAAGTAGTCTGGTAGCCATTTGATGTTCACTAGTCTTATGGCTTGGGGGTAGAAGCTGTTTAGAAGCCTCTTGGACCTAGACTTGGCGCTCTGGTACCGCTTGCCGTGCGAACAGTGTATGACTAGGGTGGCTGGAGTCTTTGACCATTTTTAGGGCCTTCCTCTGACACTGCCTGGTATAGAGGTCCTGGATGGCAGGAAGCATGGCCCCAGTGATGTAGTGGGCCATACGCACTATCCTCTATAGTGCCTTGCGGTCGGAGGCCGAGCAGTTGCCATACCAGGCAGTGATGCAACCAGTCAGGATGGTCTCGATGGTGCAGCTGTAGAACGTTTTTGAGGATCTGAGGACGCATGCCAAATCTTTTCAGTCTCCTGGGGGGGAAATCGTTTTTTTTGTGCCCTCTTCACAACTGTCTTGGTGTGCTTGGACCATGTTAGTTTGTTGTTGGTGTGGACACCAAGGAACTTGAAGCTCTCAACCTGCTCCACTACAGCCCCGTCGATGAGAATGGGGGTGTGATCGGTTCTCCTTTTCCTGTAGTCCACAATCATCTACTTAGTCTTGATCATGTTGAGGGAGAGGTTGTTGTCCTGGCACCACACGGCCAGGTCTCTGACCTCCTCCCTATAGGCTGTCTCGTTGTTGTTGATCAGGCCTACCAGTTTGAACCCTATTTGAAGATGAACATTGTTTACAAACAACAAAGTAAACAATGGGTGGAGTAATAAAACGTGATAGTTTGGCTTATGATGGACAGTTGTTCTAATTTCATTTGGACTTTTATGCATTCAATTCTTAAAGAATCAATGGGTAMATRTCAATMATTTTAATTGAACATTGTAYAGCTTCCCAAATCCCAGACTGTAGCTTTAATGTTAACAATGCATATTTTGAAKGGTGTTTGCTGCCTGGAGGATCTGAAATATAAAACAAATATGTGAAGATTGAATAATTTATGCCATTTGAAAGTTCCCAAAAAATTTGTAATTTACATGTCTGCTTTTTTTCGCTGCACTGAGGTGGGKGTGAGCGCTGGCTGCGCCGTCCCCCTACCAGCAGAATGACCACTTGTTTGAGGATAAAATACGACTGCTTTAGCCAAAACAATAATCCATTGAGCAGAAACTGTTGGCCACAAGCCAGCATTCATGTTTCTCTGGGCTCTACGGTGATGTGCGTCAACTCCACTGGAGCTGACCTTTCTCTGTTAGACCATGAAACGGGCTTTGAGAAATCYCTCMGCTGCTAACTCCAGGGTCATGTTCATTAGGCATGAAACGSGGCGGGAACTACCAGAGTATGCCGAATGAGAATGCAACCCAAGTCGTCATGGGMTTGTTTTTATTTCTTGAATATGCCAATGTAAAACTCGCATTCCATAACTTCCACTTAATTTCCTGAACTGCTTTTTTTGTTGTGACCAACCTTTTATTCAGTCGTCATTTTTCAGAGGGGGGTTACAGGTACAAAAACAATCAAATAAATGCATACATAACCGCCCCTCTGCCAGAGGCAAATTTCATCGTAAAATGTTTCCTTGATGTTATACTGTCTGAACAAATTTAAAATGAATAAGTTGGTGGTTTGGATTATGGGATGTCAAGGTCATATTTTTCCATATTCTGTTCCAGTTAATAATGTGGGGGTTCATATTCAATTAGTGAAGTGGACAATCATCTTTTTTTTTTTTTTTTTATCTGGTTATTTAAAAAGCTTTGCGGCAAATAGAAATTGTGAGCAATAGTAGCACCAAAGCGTTTTAAGGGTCATATCAGTGAAGACCACCTCTTCCAGGCCAATATGAGACACCATATTTGTCACTACTCAGCCATGGGGGAGAAGAATCATGTCTAAACCAGTTTAAAATTGTATTTCCAGGCACATTTTGTCCCATCTTAAAGTTTGGTACGGATAGTCCTATGTCTTTCCCCCTTTGTAAATGTTATCCGGGATCGTTTACCTTGCCATATACACTGAGTCTACAAAACATTAGGAACACCGTCCTAATATCGAGTTGCACCCCCCCCCCCCCCATGCAAGTAATGGTTGAGTCTTTCTTGATGGATGGCAAGTTCTGCTCTTTTTTAACGGTATATTGTCTTGACTTTGGAAAGAGCAATAGCTACCTGGTCTGAAGCGTTTGTTGAATGCTCAAACACAGCTGACGACGTAAAGTTCTTTTGACTCCAACTTTCCCAGCTAAACTAAGATACAGTGTGTATGTGTGTGTATGTATATATATATATATATATATATATATATATATATATATATATATATATCAATCAGTCAGTTAGATGAGGATCCTGAACCATGTCGCTGTGGTTTTGTTTATCTGCTCCTTTATAAAATAACCCGTCCTGGAGTGTGTTCATTATTGCGCACTGTAGTGAAATGTTTTGCAACGGAGAACAAAAACGTTTCTTAAGCGGACAAATTCAGGTAGGTCCCTCCCAGTTTCGTTTGGTTCCTTGTGAATGCACACCTGGTATCAACTCGGCTCCTTGATCTATCTTGCTTGTGAAATTATATTATATACACTCACTCACTTGTGGTAGAGGCTATATGGAACTTTTCCCCTCGAGTGGTTTGATGAAAATAAGATCATATGTTTGAACCATGCATCCAACATTTTAAGAGCATTTGTTTGTGATTTAACAAATCATCGTAGTATATTTGTGCCCCCAGCCCAACCTGTACCCCACAGTGGGGCTGCAGACCCCTGGGGAAGTGGTGGATGCCAACTTTGGCCAGCACCCATTTGTGTTCGACATCGAGGACTACATGCGCGAGTGGCGGACTAAGATCCAGGCCCAGATCGACAGGTTCCCCATAGGGGACAGGGAGGGAGAGTGGCAGTCCATGATCCAGAAGTAAGTACCTTCCCTTGTAGCTGTACACACCAATGGAAACTACATTTCCCATCTGCCTTTGCAACTGGTTTGACTTGWATTATTGCCACCTTTTTTTAAATCTCAAATTTCCCAACTTGTTTTTAAGTGGTTATTTCTGAGTCTGAACCTCGTATTTCCAAATTCCCAACAGCATTTGAAGGCAGCATATCATTATTTGTAATCTGTATTTTCTCTCTCTGAGCTGTTCTGTTTCTCCCACCTCTTTGTCTCCACAGAATGGTGGCATCCTACCTGGTCCACCATAGTTACTGTGCCACAGCCGAAGCCTTTGCCAAATCCACAGACCAGGCTGTGCATGAGGAACTGGCCTCCATTAAAAACCGACAGAGTGAGTCATGCTTGTGTGAAAGATGTGTTTAGGGTGTGTCCTGTCATTGACTTGTGTATTTGCTTTGAGTATATTAGAATTATATGCTAYATTCACAAAATGTAAAAGTACTTGATGGGTAGTTGGTATAGGTGGAGCCATTACAATATTTCTTAGGGACACGTCTGCCWAGGGGCCAAAATGGAATGGGCCTAGAATAAATTATTGTCCGTAACACTTTAAAATGTTGCCACTCTCGTACCCTTGGAGACGAATGGGGAAATGCCATGTCACACTAAGTCTCCTCCCAATATGTAAATGGGATGTGCTTGCAGAGATCCAGAAGCTGGTGTTGTCAGGCAGAATGGGAGAGGCCATTGAGACCACCCAACAGCTGTACCCCAGCCTACTGGAGAGTAACCCCAACCTCTTATTTATGCTGAAGTGAGTAATGGCGAGGGATAGGCAATTTTGCCACATTTAGGAACTGTACCTTCTAAGGGGAAGCTCAGGATATTACAACTTGTTGTTAGATGGTTCCTCACCCTGGAAGTGGTTGTAAATTCCTGAACTTACCCTTTAATGGCAAGACTGTACATTGATGTGCAGCCTTGTCTGTTGGTATTTCTGTACTTAATTGATGCTGTATTTTTAATGTGGTGGTTGTATTGGATAGGCCTAATCTTTGTAACCCTCCCCCTGTCCACTTAATCCCACTGTCTCTCAGGGTGAGACAGTTCATCGAGATGGTGAATGGGACGGACAGCGAGGTGCGCTGCCTGGGAGGCCGCAGCCCCAAGTCCCAGGACAGCTACACGGGCTCGCCCCGCCCCTTCAGCAGCCCCAGACAGAAAGCAAGYGGCTCCCAGGCCTACCTCACAGGTATGATACACTGAAAAATCTGTGGATTTCCCATGACAGGTATGCATTGGTTAGTCACAGATACCKTAAAAAAAAAAWYYWWYYKGKKKKRWWAMCATTCRCCTCATGCTGCGCGACATCTCCTTCACATAGTTGCTCAGGCTGTTGATTGTGGCCTGTGGAATGTTGTCCCACTCTTCAATGGCTGTGCGAAGTTGCTGGATATTGGTGGGAACTGGAACACGCTGTTGTACACTTCGATCCAGAGCATCCCAAACATGATCAATGGGTGACATGTCTGAGTATTCAGGCCATGGATGAGCTGGGACATCTTCAGCTTCTACGACTTGTGTACAGATCCTTGCGATATGGGGCCATGTATTATCATGAGGTGATGGAGGTGGATGAACAGCGCGACAATGCGCCTCTTCCCGGTATCTCTGCGTTCAAACTGCCATCGATAAAATTCTATGGTGTTCATTGTCCGTAGTGTTTATGCCTGCCCATACCATACCCCTCTGCCACCATGAGGCACTCGCCACAACGTTGACATCAGCAAACCACTCTCCCACACGGTGCCATACGCTGTCGTCATCTGCCCAGTACAGTTGAAACTGKGATTCATCCATGAAGAGCACACTTCTCCAGCGTGCCAGTGGCCATCGAMGGTGAGCATTTACTCACTGAAGTCAGTTACGACGCCAAACTGCAGTCAGGTCAAGACCCTGGTGAGGACGAGCACGCAGATGAGCTTCAGAGGGTTTATGCAGAAATTCTTTGGTTGTGCAARCCGAGTTTCATCAGCTGTCCGGGTGACTGGTCTCAGGCGATCCCACAGGTGAAGAAGCCGGATGTGGAGGTCCTGGGCTGGTGTGGTTGTGAGGCCGGTTGGACRTACAGCCAAATTCTCTAAAACAACGTTGGAGGCAGTTTATGGGAGAGAAATTAACATTCAATTCTGGCTACAGCTCTGGTGGACATTCAGCTCATGAACCATGGGACGAACACTTTACATGTTGCATTTTATGTTTTTGTTCAGTTTATATTCACACCTAATTGTGTTCATTAGGCACTTAACAGGCTGAAACAGGAAGGTACTTTTTGAAATTGTCCCGTTTCATGTTTTGCTACAGTGTGCCGTTATAACTATGACCCTGGGGCGTGTTCAATAGGTACCAAACGGAAGAACACTAACAAACAGGGAGGGACTACCTGCACTTGTCCAAAAGGATTGCATTTCTTGTTTTGTTGCAAAACATTTCTAAACCTTATCCATGAACATGACCCAGTCCTGGATCAAATGAATTTAGTCAAATACTTAAGGTGCACTTTATTTAGCTTGCCATTCATCTTTTTGTGTCTTGTATGGTGTTTTTCATCTGACTGTCCTGGTTGCTTCCCAGGATTTGACGGTGGCTGTTGTAATGGGGTGATGTCCAGTAAGACCCACCCCTCCCCCCACAGTCACAAGCCCTGCCCCCCGGGCCCAGCCCTCCTTGCACCCGCTGCTGAGCTCAGCTCCCTCAATGGCAGCCACAGCCTGCAGCAGCCCAACGCCAGGTACTGAACATGCACAAGGCTATAATGTACTGAACATGAGCATAAGACTATGTACTGAACACCCTACTCAATACTAGGTAGCTTGTAAACGCCTCAACATGCATCCAACACTAKATAAAATAAACAACGGTAAACACCAACAGTCTTGCACAGCCTGCTTAACTTTTACCTGCAAAACAAGGTATTGACACAAYGTATCACACAACCCAAAAAAYGCAGGTTTAAGATYGACCTACATTGCAGTGGGACTGCGSAAAACTTWGAATTTACAAATCGGCTTGCATTCCTAATAACAAATTAGTTATCAAGATTATAAGTACTAGAACTCAAATGATACTCCAATGTTACGAGAATGGAAGAATCAAATGCTTCATTGAAATATAAATTATTTTATTTTAAATAAATTATTTAAATAAAATAAATAAATTATTTTAAAGACAAACAACTGAAGTCTTATGGGGCAGAGACTTGGAAATGTGGAWCTGAGGAAGTGTGATGTCAATGTGTGTTGAAATGTATGAATGTTAAGTTGTCTACTTGTCTGTCAAATAAAATAGAATTTCTAATCTTTAAAACGGATCCACACAAACACACCTACTGTTTTACCCCCCCCCCCCCCAGTACTGATGTGGACATGGAGGTTGACCACTTCACCAACGGAGTGACCGAGTCCTCCTCCAATGGCTTCTTCAATGGCACTTCCAAACACGGTGCCCAGACAGAGGACTGTGACGCAGACATGGGTGAGTGACAGTCCATGACATGCACATGATAGTTTYTAACATTTTGAAGCTATACATTGCTTACAAACAAATGTAAACAATGGAGTAATGCATCTTTTGGGGGTTACGATAAGACAGTTGTGCTAAACTCACGGGGCATAACTTATTATTCAAGATGCCAATGGGTGTATATAGCCAAAATCGAAATGATCATCGCGTAGATTCCCAGATTGCACTTTTGTTATATTCCGATGTACAGCCTCTTTTTTTGTAAAAAAAATTACAACTGACATGAATGACTCTTGTCTGCATCTTTCAAAGCAACCCTCTGAGTGGCTGAATGCGATGTGCACGATTTGATTGGTTCTGTGTCCACAGAGGTGGAGTCAGCCCAGTCCAAGAGGCAGCTGTGCGGGGGAAGCCAGGCAGCCATAGAGAGGATGATCCACTTTGGCCGGGAGCTCCAGAGCATGAGTGAGCACCTACGCCGAGAATGCGGCAAGAACTCGGTCAACAAGAAGATGCTCAAGGTACTCTCCATCAATTATGTTCAAATGACTTCAGATCAATGGCTCCAGGTACTCTCCATCAATTATGTTCAAATGACTTCAGATCAATGGCTCCAGGTACTCTCCATCAATTATGTTCAAACGACTTCAGATCAATGGCTCAATGTAATGGCTGTAAAACCTTGGCTGTGAATGTTTTGCGTGTACGTCGCACCACATTGCGTCTAACATTGCAGCACTGCACATAGCCTACAACTACATCCAATATCTCAAAACAGTATTTCTCTAGCAGTACACTACCRCACTGAACAATTTCAAAGATTTTACTAAATTATAGTTCCTATAAGGAAGTCAGTCAATTGGAATGAATTCWTTAGGCCCTAATCGATGGATTTCACATGACTGGGCAGGGTGCAGCYATGGGTGRGCCTGGCTCTCCAGTGGGTAGGGATWTGCCCACCCATGGCTGCATCCAAGGTTTTACAGCCAATCCGAATGAGTTTCTCCCCACAAAAGGGATTTTATTACAGACAGAAATACTCCCCCCACCCTCAGACAGGTGAAGGTGAAGAAGCCATATGTGGAGGTCCTGGGCTGGCGTGGGTACATGTGGTGTGAGGCCGGTTAGACATGCAGCCACATTCTCAAACAACGTTGGAGGCAGTTTATGATAGAGAAATTAACATTTAAATTATCTGGTAACAGCTCTGGTGGACATTCCTGCAGTCAGCATGCCAATTGCACGCTCCCTCAACTTGAGACATCTGTGACAAAACKGCAYATTTTAGTGACCTTTCATTGCACCTGTGTAATGATCATGCGGTTTAATTAGCTTCTTGATATGTCTGTCAGGTGGGTGGTTTAATTTAACAAATTTGAGCAAAATAAGCTTTTTGTGCATATGGACCAAATTTTTTTCAGCTCATGAAACACAGGACCAGTACTTTACATGTTGCATTTACATTTTTGTTCAGTGTATGATCTGTTGTCAACTTTGAACTTAGTGTACAATTTGAGGTTACTGTACCATGACTCACTGTTTCCATCTCTCATTAACAGCTGTTTCTGCTACCCTGCCTTTTCCCTGCGACGATTTTTACATTCTTCCAAATTCTTGTTCTTCTTGGCTGTCTTTTTCCTCTATTTGTATGTCCCTTATCACGTCCCATCTCCCTCTGTAGGATGCATTCAGTCTGCTGGCCTACTCGGACCCGTGGACTAGCCCAGTGGGCTACCAGCTGGACTCTATCCAGAGGGAACCGGTGTGTTCCACACTCAACAGTGCAATTCTAGGTAGCTACACCACCTCTGGTTGTCACTGGTTGTCAGAGCCTCTCCTCAACCAATTCCTAGGCCAGCAGTCAAGTGTTGTACATCATTGGGGCATACACTCTTGGGTGGTTTCCCAGACACCGATTTAAAGACTAGTCTTGGACTAAGAAGCACTTTYGATGGAAAATCTATATTGAACATGCTTTTTAGTCTAGAACTTGGCTCAATCTCTGTCTGGGAAACTGGCCCTGTAAATTTAGCATTTTGATTAGAATAATGCTAATTCTGTATAGCTTTGCGTTGACCGGGGCGTTATCGTTTTCCTTTGAAAATGCCAACGAATGAGGGAGCGGTTAATTACCAACGTGGTCATAAATGGAAAGTTATAATTCTTTTGATTTGAGTCATGGTAAAGAAGTTAGTCATTTGGCGGTGTCCATAGCTACTGTTTTGTGTATGTGGAGGTGTTATGCGTTGCCTATGGGTGTGCTATGTGGARCTGACTTATTTAGTGTCCTTAGTTACTAGGCCCATGTCATGGATATGATGTGTAATGCATTGCCCAATGATAGAAATGTATGAGTCTCAAATTGGTGTTGAATCAGTCTTATATTAATTTTAATAAGATGTGCACACAAAGGCCCTTACACAGCCCCCCCCCCCCCAAGTTACTCATTCAGCTGTGTCCTTAGCTACCTTTTTAAAAATTATTTTGAGTGTTATGCATTGCCTATGGGAGTGATATGTAGTCCTTACATGGCTGTTTTCTACCCACCCTCCCCCACAGAGACTCATAACCTGCCCAAGCAGCCCCCTCTGGCCCAGGCTGTGGGACAGGCCGCCCAGTGCCTGTCCATCATGGCACACTCTGGAAGTGGCTCCTGCGCCTTCGCTGCTGTGGACGATTACCTGCACTAGCCCCCCACACACAGGTCCCCCACCTTCACACAAACTCAATCTGGATCCCTCCACTCCCCGGGCTAGCCAAGGCTACTTTCAGATTCTCCAACCTCCTGAAGTGTTCACTCATGCATTGGATTGGTGCAAGAATGCCTGGAAGGAGTTTCCACCATATTCCTCACAGCAGTCCATTCCTTTGAAATCCATGAGGGGGAGTGTACGAGTGCACTCTTTGGGATAGGGTGGAGAATCGAGACGTCGCCCAAGTCTCACAGGAACCCTGATGCAGTCACACAAGTTTGCCCACGTAATTTTGGTTGATAGGGAGAAGGGGAAAATTGCAAAGACTAGCCAACTAGTAAATTCACCTCTGATCTGTGTGACTGTGGCAAACCATGCAGGATTTTCATATGCCCAAACTACTGTGCGAAGGTGGAGCACCCTGGTCTGAAGAACAAGSAATGGCTTTCCAGTGACCGCATAACACCAACCCAGTCAACATATGTTGACACTCCATTTGCCAACCCAAAACGTGGTCCGTTTAAACCCCTGACCAACTATACCAACCAGACAAGCCAGGCCCGCAGAAGACGTGAATATTCCGACCCATTCTAGTGCATTTGCACCTGGGTTTGGAGTACGCTAGCCGATCCCACCTCGAGAAACCAACTCCTTGGTGGCGCGAAAGACACACCCAAACCCCATGGCATCAGTGACTGGTGACACATGTGGATTGAAGACTGAAGAAGCCAGTGAGAGAATCTAGTCTTAACTTTTGTCTTAAAAAAAAAAAAAAAAAAAAAACTTGTTTATTTTGGGGAGGGTGGGTAGGCTCTGTTAACACTTCCTGGTTTACAAGGCATGGTGATTTATTATTCTAGCTAATTATATTCTTACTTGCATACACAGTATATTTGTTGAGCGCCGGCAAGAGTGAATTCCACCAAATAATAAAGGTCCCAATCCCACCACTCCTTACTAGTGACAAGTGTCAGCTTGTGTACACGTTAACATTTCTATGAGTAAAATATCAATAATGAAATATTTAGCTACCAAAAGAAAGGAAAAAAATATATATACCCTCAAATCTTCACACTGAGTGTTTAGAATCCTTTGTGGTGTTAGTCTCTGAAACGTTGTTATACTGTGGTTGAAGTTTAATTAACCCTTTCCATGGCTACCCCAGTACCCACCCCCCTCCTCCAACTGCACAGCAGGTCTGATAAGTTATGACATTTTATTTCCTAATGTATTCATTCATGGCATTACATATCCTTTAGCCACGAAGAACTCATGAGCCATAAGCCCTTTCTTGATTTGACTGCTGAGATTGTCTCAGTTAATAAGTTCTAAATGAACGTGTGTCTGTAATGAAGGGCTTTTCAGACTTTTAAATCCCTCAAAATGTTTAGCAGATTAGCCTTGTGTTGAACCGGTAGTGAGCTAGCGCCTAAGCTCTCTTGATGAATGTTAGCCTCCCAGAATAGGTATTGTCCTGGTTTGGGGCTAACCATAGCAGCTTGTGATGGCTAACTTGGTCAAGAGCAGGCTTGTTTAAGGTTAACCTTGCCCCCCCCCCATTAGCCTTTTCATAGCTAACCACATCCCAGGGAAGCAAATGTTGGGATAATGGCATGTTTGAGATAGCGTCAAGATTCTGCAGAGATCTTCACAATACCTGGAGAAGGGTTTTAACCTACAAATTTACTATAATGATCCTATACTCTGCAAAATCTGTATATCAAACATGCACATTTTCAGGTGTGAAAAGCCCTTATAGGCTGCTTTTGTCAGAACACTTGTCATCAACCCAACAAAGACTTGGGCCGGGAATCAAAGGCGACAGCATAGCACTTGAGCCAACATCTGCAGCGTCTGAGACTTTGCCTTTTAACAGGCAAATTGTTCCCTTGCAATGAGCTTTCCTACAACGCGCCTTTGATTGAATCCCGGCCTTACTCTTTCCTAGTTTTTGTTTACCGGATCTCCTTTAGTACTCTCAACAGCAAAATGGAAAATAAAATAGTATTGTCAACTGCACTGTGGTTACCACGTTTACAATAAAAAAAAACGTACCTAGGAAGGCGACATTGCAACTGTGTTTTAGTGCATGCGGCCGCAGAGAAACCACAAGCAGGGGCCATATAGAGCATCTCACAGTTGTGATTTAGGATCGCTTTTGCTTTTCAGATCACAATGAATAATATCACATGGACATGGGGGATCTAATCCACAGAACTTTCTCAGGCTTTATGTATTATGGCTAAAAGTAAATGCTAACGCATTGGGTATTTATAATCTTTCTTGGAAACCGTCCCTCAGTGTCTGACCATCACACCATTCTTTCCTTTAGCACATCTTTCAGTTTAGAAATCATTTTGCATGATATACAGTATAAAAACATTTGGAACTTTGGCCCAATTACCTTCAGAAGATCGATCTTACATAGATAAGTCTGTCCCAAATGGTACCTTTTTTTTCTCCTATATAGTGCACTACTTTTTTTACCAGAGCCCTATGGGCCCAGGTCAAAGTAGTGCACTAAATGGGGAATAGGGTGCCATTTGGGGCAGACCCAAGATGGCACAACCATATCTGGGACTCAGCTTTGACACATCCACTTGGGCTGCAGTTTCATCACATGCTTCAGTCTGGTCTCAGTTGATTCAGATTCGCCTGGTTGCCGCTGAAGACAAATTTCCAATGCAGGCTGCCGTTACAGATTACATCCTCCTTTGGATTAAATCTGAAATTTCTCCCTGGCCTTTTTTTTTAGCCAGGGAGACTTACTGAGACCACAAGTCTCTTTTGCAGCGGAGCGCTGCGTGAACMGCAAACAATTGCACTATACATATCTATACTGAACAAAAAGAAACACAACATGCAACAGTTCATATAAGGAAATCAGTCAAATAGGCCCTAATGGATTGCACATGACTGGGAAGAGGTGCAGGCCCAGACAATCAGAATGAGTTTTCCCCCACAAAGGGCTTTATTACAGACCAAAATACTCCTGTTTCATCAGTTGTCCGGGTGGCTGGTCTCAGACGATCCTACAGGCAAAGAAGCCAGATGTTGAGGCCCTGGGCTGGCATGGTTTGTGGTTGTGATGCCAGTTGGTTGTTCGGACAAATTCTCTAAAATGACAGAGGTGGCTTATGGTATAGAAATAAACATTACAATTTCAGATATTGATACAAAATAATGGTGCAACACATTTTAAAACAAATGCGCTTTCTCCCGCATTGGATACGGTCACTGTTTCAGAACCGGCGGACAATTCTTCAGTTCGCTGTAGAATTGGCACCTTTCCCTATGTTACTATGTGCATAATAGCAAAATGAACCAGCGTATCTGGATTGAGAACAATGCGGTGGAGGGAGCAGCAGCAGAGATGAGGAACCAGCCCTTTAGGCAATTTGACGAAGCAGATTGAGGAGAGAGGAAACCAACTTAATTAGGTTGAGGTCTATAATCAATAGCCTAACTTAAATGTGCCTGGCTTTATAAATCATCCATATATCTGACATAAGACAGATCTGGCTTCTGTTGAGTGTAATAGCCTACTGATTCCGCGAGCACCAAGTCTCATGCCATGGCAAAATGTCGGATAAAGCGATTTCACAGATTCGGCTGTTTTTAATCTTTGCTATGCTGTAAAAGGCATTACAATTTCCCCCCCCCTTAGAACAGACTGGTATTACTTAGTGTTTACACTTTTCCAAACAGGCAGAAAAACTATATTGTAATCTAACAGCACATTTTTCTTTATTATCATAAATAATTATCATTATTATCATAAAGTAATGTCATCATTAGTAGGCTTTGTATAGTAGTCTTGTATAGACCTACAGCTCCATGGTGGTTAAGAACGTGTCCTGTTTAGTCTTAATACTGTAACTTATTTAGGCCTCTATTTGAATACATCGGAAGTATCAATCGTTCATGCCAACACACGATACATTCATGCTTTGAAATGCAATCAACCATTTTTTGTTTTAAAATTAAACAATTATTAGCCTAAACAAACCACAATTCACAAATGCATGCAACTGTTTRGTCTGCTGTAATAAAGTATCTTATATATTGTAATCTAACAGCAACTGTTTGGRACACAATACTCATGCAACGCTTGCTCGTATACCCTCCTTTTTCTTGATCTCCAGTAGTTTCCATAAGTAAGTCAAATGTCTTCCACAGATCTGACTTCCCTCCTGAGCAACCAGTAAATATTCACCCATTTCGATTTTCACATCCTCTGCATCCATTTATAATCATTTATTGATATGATTATGATAGGTTAGGCCCTATTGGTTGCATGCGATGCTGTCATGTTTCACGTAAAATGAGCAAGAGTTGAGGGAATAGGGAAGTTTTTTGGTAACAACCTTTCAAACAAAACTAAATGGCTGAAATTGTAGCTTCAGCGCAATAAACACTTGCTGTGTTGCCCTTTTGCTGCAGTAGAGAAGATGGAGACAACATGCGCCGGTCAGTCATTTCTTAAAAACAGTGACCATCGTCATTTGTCTTATTTAATCAAACAGTGTGCTTAAAGCATCAGCCCAGTTCAGTGCATATGTAGTTGATTTTATTCAAACATAGGGTGTGTGACTGTGGAACAATACATTTAAACATTGACAGAACGACTCTCGATCGACCAAGATGTTTTTTAGTATGGGACAGCCCTAGTAATGATCATGCTTCTTGATATGCCACACCTGTCAGATATGCTCACTAAACAGGGATGTGCACACAATGAGAAGCTTTTTGTGTGAATTTCTGGGATATTTTATTTCAGCTCATGAAACATGTGACCAACACTTTACATGTTGCGTTTACATTTTTATTCAGTGTGTCTMACACCAATTACACTATATGGGAAAAATAGCATTCTTCAGTAAAAAGGCCCTCTAACATCCACATGAATTGCCCTAGAGGCTACAACTTCAAGGAGTTTGAGATCATTCCACATAAGGTGCAACTATTTAAAAAATCATTAAAGCTGGTCTACTTAACTCAGATTGGCGTTCATATTTATCAATTGTATCAGAGTAGTAGTTCTGATTCAGGTTCGGTTTCCATTTTACATCACAATGACAAATTACATAATCAGCACTCCTACTCTGAGATGCTTGATCCAGCTCCTCAATGGCCTGGATAGGTGAAAGCACTTTGACCCAAATCAGAAGGCTAGTTTGATCTATAACCATAATTATTCAACCTATCCAGCGCTTTCAGATCAGGGCAGAGTGAAAGGGCGATTACCCGATAGGTGTCCACCCCATATTTCCCCATTTGCTCAGCTTGATGGAACCTTCTGTTTGTGAATCCATTGCTTCTTCAACTTCTCCGCCTTTGCTTTCTTCTCTGTGCCTGTAAGGATATGACATCGTGGGTAAGTAATCCTTCCCAGATAACATACTTTATACAAAACCATTTAGTAAACCGAGTAGCAGTGTGACCCAAAGAGAGCCAGATGCAATTCCATAAATCACATTACTACAGATGCATTTTAAGTCCTGGCAGCTATGTAAAAATGGTGTATTGACTGTGGAAGAACTGAGCCAACCACAGCTTGTTGAAGTATGTAGGAAACTCACCCCATTTCTTATTCACAAACTGCATGGCCGCACTTTTATTTGGGCCCCTCTTATTTTGAAGGGAGAGAAGTTCATTGTCTGCAGCAAAGAGAGACAAATGCTGATATTAGAACAGGAGTATACTACAGTGGAAGCTAGATCTACTCACAATTTTCTAAAGCTAGCCAGCTCAGGCTTCCTCCGCACTACAAAAGTGGATATTGCTCGYCTGCCTGCCGCTAACYGAAGCAGGCTTGTAACTGCGCGTGCTAGCGCAGGTGGTTGGTCGAACGCCGAACTCTTCATTGTGACAATGCTGAAACCTTAATCCATGGGCGAGTCAGTGCCACATTTTCACTTGTGCCAAAATCTAAATGGAAAAAAAACTCAAATTCAGCAGGCTATGGTGTGAAATAGGCTTTTATAAGTGCACSAGCACTTTTCCCCACACTCCTATCAATAAAATAATTGTATTAAGTCAAGCTTTACTGTGTGAAGTTTCAAATGCATTCYGTCATTACTAAATGTGTAATGTGATAGGTATTAACATTACAACTGAAAAATATAAAACGTAACGATTTCTAAGATTTGACTGAGTTACAGTTCATATAAGGAAATCAGTCAATTGAAATGAATTCATTAGGCCCTAGTGTATGGATTTCACATGTCTGGGCAGGGGTGCGGGCCCACCATGGGTGGGCCTTGAAGGGTATAGGCCCACCCACTGGGGAGCCAGGCCAATCAGAATAAGTTTTTCCCCCACGAAAGGGCTTTATTACAGATAGAAATACTCCGCACACAGATGTGCTTCTTGATATGCCACACCYGTCAGATGGATGGATTATCTTGGCAAAGGTGAAATGCTCACTAACAGGGATGAAACAAATTTGCACACGAGAGCTTTTCGTGCGTACATTTCTGGGAATTTTTCCCCCATGGGTCTCGGCCAGCTGCGACAGAGCCTAGACTCGAACCAGGATCTCTAGAGGCACAGCACAGCCTTAGACCACTGCGCCACTYGGGAGGCACACAAATCAACTCTTTCGTCAACCAGATCTCCCCTCTCTAAATTTTAAACAGATATTTTCATCTGTCACATGAAACCGCTCGCATGTGCGGTGCGCTTTTGACAACGGTTTTCCCGCTAATTGCATTTGCCTATGGAACGAACGTTCACTTATCATGAAGAAATTGTTATTCCATTTTTTTAAGCTAAACATTCTGATCTGTTGCATCAGCTGTTAAGATGAATACCCATCGTCGAAATGTAATCTGTCATTGTGAGCCCTCTGGATGGGCGCTCTAATCAGGTTACGCACCCAGGTCCGTAAAATTTCTCAAATGTCCGTTAAATTAAAATGCTATGGGTCAAATGTC
This sequence comes from Salvelinus sp. IW2-2015, assembly GCF_002910315.2. Lineage (NCBI taxonomy): Eukaryota > Metazoa > Chordata > Actinopteri > Salmoniformes > Salmonidae > Salvelinus > Salvelinus sp. IW2-2015. The sequence goes on from NC_036871.1 coordinate 1,565,645, forward strand.
CAGCGYCACATTTTTCCAAATGSAAWCTCTGGTGAGTACTCATACTTGTCGTCCTCCGACTTCCCGGGCCATACAGTCTGGCCTGTATGAAATCCATGGCTGTCTGCTGTTGGGAGTTGTTTGAAGATTGGTCCGCCACCCTCATTACCCTGTAGTTCCCCTTCAGACTGAAACAAGAGGCGTGAGTCAGTAAAGAAGCATTAGAATGGAGTTTTCCAAAAGGATGCTTGCCTAGTGGTGAACCGTTACAGGGGAGCTGTGAAAAMCAGTAGGCTCTTAGCGTCTACACTGGATTAGTAACTTTTGCAGAGCGTGAGCCACGTGTCAAAATTCTTGATAATAGAACCACCACAAGCTTCTTACGGAGCTACGCTTCTTATGTCCAGGTTTCAATTAAATAAATGGCCTCATCTCACGCAGGGCAAATGTTACACATCCAGTGTAGCATGTTAGACATGCCTTTATGGCTGCATTTACACAGCCAGCCCAAATATGACATTTTGCCCAATTATTGTCAAAAGATCAAATTTGGGCTGCCTGTGTAAATGCAGCCTATGGGACCAGGATTCAGTTTTACCTCCGGATATTTCCCTTGAGTCGTTTCTTCGTCTCTTTCTCATACCCTTCTTTCGATCCTTCGCTCCCCTCCTCCCTTAAACAGCTTGCCTCTTCATTGTTGCTTTCAGCTGGGATTAAGGATAAAATACCAATTTAGTTTTACAAACTSAAGCAATAGCCATTTAACAATTTGTCGAAAGGTAAATGAGACGCCTACTTTAATAATCTGAGGTGATTAACATATCTACCTTGATCTCCAGGTAGCTTCTGTTTTCTAAAGAGATGGGTTAGGAAGAGTTAGTTTCATATGCCAATATAAAGGTATATCATAATTGTTGCATATTGGGATATAGGCTTATTGGAATATASACTTACTTTGATGGAGCTGTGTCAATTTCTTCTAGAATATGTGCAGGGAGAAGTCTTCTTTTCTGTACAGAACAACATGGAAGAGAAATTCACTCAAAATTATAACCCTTTGAGCCCTTGGCAACTGAAAGTTGAGAGAAATAGAACATCTCAAAACACTGCCTTAATGCAAGTGAACTTATTTGCTATAACTTCTGACACAAATGGGCGGCAGGTAGCCTAGCGGTTAGAGTGTTGGGCCAGTACCCGAAAGGTCGCTTGTTCRAATCCCAGAGCCAACAAGGTTAAATCTGTTTGTGCCCTTGAGCAAGGCACTTAACCCTAATTGCTCCAGGGTTGCCGTGGATAATGGCTGGTCTCAGGGGGAGTTGGGATATGCAAAAAAAACTAATATCTAGTTCACACATGCGTATAGTACAAACTTGTACATGTGTGAAATAGGACATGTATAAGCACCAGGGTAATAGCTGGCTTTTGGCTGTAACAAAATAGAAAAGCTGGTTAAACACAATTGTCCGGGAGAAGAAAAATAAAATATTCTGCTTTTTAGCCTATTCATTTATGGAAATACCAGTTGATGTAAATACATTTGACCGGTCATACTTATCGTTCTATAGGTTCATTTGTATAATTTAGTGGAATAAAATTGGCAYRCGTGTATATTTGTTATGCATCTTGCTTATTACATGCACACAGCATGAATATCTGGCAGACAGCTATTTTAAGCCCAATAAGTTTTGGCCACAATTTAAAAAGATACTATTTTTATTTCTCAACTGGTAACTAAAGCACACTTCCCATTCAAATGCATAAGCAACGTAAGGGAGGGGGCTTCATTAATGCGTCACACACCACTTTGCAATTAGCTGGAGGCAGTATGCATTTTGAAAACATGTCTACTTGTTTGAAACCTGAACGTTTTACTACATACAGTATGAGGCATGCTTCACCTTGCTTTAATGTAGCCTAGGCAATAGCCGAACATATCCGTGGAGGCAATTACTTTATAAAGACCCGCCATGTGCCACTGAAACAAGTAGTCTATTTCTCAAACGTTCTATTGGTTTTTAAACTKTCTTTCATTGTCCGGTAGACAAATGCACATTAGCGCGTAGACTACTGCCTTGTGTGCATTGCTACGCTAATGTTAAGAAATAATAGGTTAAAAAAATGCAAGCATGTTGCATCAGATTCTTTTTTTTTTTTTTACACTTTCTCTCCAATTGGCAGTTACACTCTTGTCCCATCGCTGCAACTCCCGTATGGACTCGGGAGAGGCGAAGGTCGAGAGCCACGCGTCCTCCGAAAACATGACCCTCCCAAGCCGYACTGCTTCTTGACATACTGCTCGCTTAACCCGGCAGCCAGCTGCACCGTACAACTGGCGACCGTGTCAGCGTGCGTGCGCCCAGCCTGCAACAGGAGTCGCTAATGCGCGAYGGGTCAACCCTAACGACGCTGGGCCAATTGTGCCCCGCCTCATGGGTTTCCCGGTTGAGGCCGGCTGCGACACAGTCCGGGATCGAACCTGGGTCTGTAGTGCCTTAGACGGCATCACCACCATTTGATTCATTGTTTTTAAAAAGAATGTAGACTAGACCTACTGGTTATATGAATTTGGGATCTATTGTCCAACAACTGTCCCAGAGTCTGTTTGGGCTATTTCTTTCTCAACAAGCTGACCAATAGAATAGGTCAACCTTTCTACTATGGGGGATAGTAGATTGACATATGGACATGTCRCCTATGAGCCTCAGGCTAGGGGAAGCTTTTTCTTAAGTAAATTGGCACAATTCTAAAGCCTAATTATCCTATACAGAAAGAAAGAAATCAAAATAGCCTACTAAAGCATAATTTGGCCAGAGAATCATTAGCTTCACCTAGCCTTAAAAAACAAAACAAGTTATGGATCGTTTTAAATTACWTTGCCTGCAGTCAGAAGGAAAGGCAGCGTGCGCAATTTGGGTTAATACCACATAGATGATTGTTGAGTTGTGACCGTCAGTCAAAAGTAGAGGCCCAGCCAGGCATATCACCATATTTCAAAACATAATCATGGGAAAATAGTTTGGAAAGAAAATGGCTATTGCTGTAAAGAGAAGACAATGATAAGACTAAATCGTTCTARTACGGCGAGTGCGCACATTCACTCATTATTGTTAGGTCAGTGACACTTACATTTGTTTTTGGACAATCATTTTCCATATTTGATGTTTCTCCCCTTCTCATARGCATATTATATGGACAACASWKTYTMTWKWKMTSTKWKWSWSWGTSWSMRSAGWRKRSKMYWSYGTSWYWTKTSWYATWWWAAAWRWKWYTGYSMMWRTGTRYSSKSWYATAWARWRTAKWRKAKWWKYRYRWRAWRTGTTTTTATTTTGCCATGCAGAGAAGAATTTCTGATATAACCTATAACACAGGCCTCTACGCTATMCGTGCTCAGCCATGCATTAACTKTTTTTTTKYTGCACAGTGATTGAGTTATATTAGCCTAAATGATGACTATACAATCTACTCCTCACATTACATAAGTCTGCAAATCCAATGATCCATGGAATGCTTTATCAGAAAAGGTGCATTTTTTGCTGGTGAAAATGTGCTTCCCCAAACTCTAAACGCACGAGCCGACTATGCATAGGCTAGTGATTCTGCTGTTCGTTACTCGTCTTATTGGCCGAGGAAAAGTACACGAGGACAGTCCTTCGAGCATCTTCAAAGTGTGCGGTGAGGACACGCGCCACCGCATCCTCCACTTGCATGTTCTGTTGAGGTGAATTACCGTCATTCTGAACACCGTGGGCGGACTCCCTAATCKGGTTACACACCCAATGCATATGGGTCCGGTAAATTAAAATGCTGCCGGACCGCGGCCACATTCTCAGAACGGAAACCTTGGTAAGCGCCCACCAAATTATTATGATTCAATTGTGACAGACGTAACGTCGCCGTTACTGTGCTAATAATATTGACGACATGGACCTACCTTCTGTTCTTGAAACAGCTCCTGTCTCTTCCTTCGYTTTTCTTTGAGAAAATCCTTTTCTCTGTGAACAAATGAATGCGTTACCTCAGGCCGGCCATTGAAGGGTAACTCTCAACCCCAATTTCAGCCTTTGCCCAACCCCTTAACATTTTCCAAAAACGAATTCAGGTGAGAAGTTGTGGGTGGAGGGGGAATTGCTCATAAATATCCCAATACTCTCTCACTWAAGCATACTTACCAGAAGTCCACTGGCACGCTCTGATAATAAAATGATGTGCATTGTGAGGAAATATGGCTCTGGACAGTTAGCTCACAGTGGTAAGGTGCCGAGTTCCTAGACATCTACTGCCACTTGCGGTGTAAATTCAAATCCCCCATGGGGTGCAATAAATCTTTGAAATGTGGACTCACATTTATCGCGGTATCGWGTTGGAAAGAAAATGCAATCATAGCTTAAATTAAKGGCTCAATTCAATCCAACCCRGACTGCAGTATTTACGCACTAGCGCTTTTTTCAATGGTTAAATTTACTCAGATTGGTCTTGGGTACTGTGTAAAAACCTAAAACTACTACCAGGGTGACCCCTCACAGGTATGCGATCACTTTTCAGAATTAGAAGTGTGTGGGCACGGGATATAGCAAAAAGATTTGAAAAAAAGATCTTCCCCATGTCGGATTAGAACTCAACCATTGAACCATGAGCCAACTGTTTGAGCAGACCAATCAGTCATAGCGGTTTGGAAAAATATGAGTYGACATGACCACCACTGACATCAATTTCTTATGATGGATGTAGCTACAAATATAAAAACAAACATATCCTCRACCTCATAGTATGAAACGGTAAGCAAAAACATTGAATTTGGTCATAGACAGAAATGTGCCTTAATGCCTTTTGAATTTTGTGTAAGGTCAGTGGTCTAGTCAAGGAAGCATCATGCAGAATATATTYGCACACTTCATTTACCAAGACCATTACCAAATAAGGCACGCTGTCACCTGCTTTTATAGCAAGCCTTGAGGCGGTACCACTCAGCATATACAGATGGAAGTGTATTTCATACCGAACACCTCCCCTGAGATGAATAAGACTTAGAGCAGGGATCATCAACTAGCTTCAGCCACGAGACAATTTTCTTTATTGAGCGGGTGGTCAGGGTGCCAGAACATTAAAAAAAWATATATTTTTCGACTGCAAATTGACCGTAAGAAGCCTAAACAGATTATATTTGACGAAAACAATMATTTCAAACCTTGATTACATTTGGATACATTGTCCTGCGTAGGGTGCCGTCTATCGGATGGGAGGTAAAAATGGGTGTCCTGACTCTGGTCATTTAAAATTCCATGGCGCTTATTGTGAGAGTAGGGGTGTTTGCCCCAATTCCCAACCTGGCCACCTAATCATTCCCCTCATTCCTAATTGGCATATAACTCCTCACCTCTCCTCCTGACAGCTGATGTGTGTTGAGAGTTCTGGCACAATAATGTAAGGGCTATATGAATCCAATCAATTAGTATTAGTATTAGTATAAGATCACGTCTCTTACGCGTGGGAATACTTGGGAACAGATTGTAAAAACAGCAGGAAATCAACTCCAAGTGATTTACATTTGGAAGTATTTTATGCCCAACAATAAAAATTTAACAACAATGTTTTTTGCTCAGAAAACATGGGGGCCAAATTGGGGAACCCTAATTTAGAGGCACCTTCTCTACATCACGATTTTAAGAGTAGAGTTGAACCGCTAGGTGGGCAAAATTAACTATTTACTACTAAAATACCAAAATATCACTTTTGCAATGTACTGTAAAAATTAAGAGCAGAATTTATGTGTTTTACTAGAAATAAGCCTAACACATCTGGTTTTCGATTTAAAAAAACGTGATTTCATCAACGTTACTCTAACTAAACAAAATACTACTGTACCATGAGGCGATAGTTAGCATTAGCAGGTAGCTATCCTGTACCTTTTGGATGTCTTCAACGCATTTTTCATGCTCCGTAGAGCAGAAGCCTTTGACTCTTCGAAGGTCAGCTCTTCTGGAGCAGCGTCGTCGTCGCTTGAGTCGAGATGTAATTGAAAATCATCCGTCATGTTTGCACTATTTAATTTATTTGAGGACGAAGGAGATTTCCTAAGCAGTTTTTTCGCCATCTTAGGTCAATACGTCATCAGTCCACTTCTTCTTCGATGAGGTTTAACTTCTTCTTCAACCCAAAATCTTTGCATTACCGCCACCTACTAGACTGGAGKACAACTCCCTTCTACTTTGCTTGAATTWTTTTTTTTTTTAAACAAATACCCTGCCATCTAACACAACACTCACCCAAAAAAATCTCACATAATAAACAAGAACACCACTATTTAAAAKTATTTAGTTTCAGGCCAAAAACCTGAAAGGGTGGGACTTAACACACCCTGTAACTCTTATGATGTCAAGTCTCGCACACCCAAATACCTCTCTGGAGCTGCCACCAAAACCTCAATCCCTGCAGTACAGTTGATAGCCATTGCTATAAATGCTAAAAATCCAATCTTACTGAAACATATATCACTTGTTGGTTTATCACTCTAAATGGTACAGCTCTACTACTCACACCTCTCCTCTCRGGATCCCTCCCCTTTGACCCATGTTCCTCTACTTTCTTCACTGCCTCAGCATGACAACTTCTGCACTACTCTAACCCTGGAAACCTCAACCTGCCTCTCTCACACCATACATTTCTGATCCCTATCCCCATGGGCACCCCTACAATTAACACATACCACTACTTTCCCCAATGCTACACATTCCTTTGTCTCATGCCCTTCTGCACATTTCTCACGCCTAGAAACCTCCCTCCTACACACTGCTGCCACATGCCCATAAGCTTGACACCTGTAACAACGTAATGTATTCGGCACAAAAGCACGTACAGGATAACTTATATAGCCTAATATCACTTTGTCGGGCAAAGACTCAACATTAACTTTCAAAAGAACAGACAATAATCTTCTGTTTCACCACTCACGCCACCCTGTCTGCGTCGCACCAAACGACGAGAATCACAAACACCGGGAATCTTCCCCTTCAGTTGGTCAACTTTTACATTTACTGCTACCCCAGTAATCACTCCTTTCAATGGCACCCTTTTCTTGAGAGAAAAACAATTCACATCTCTTGCCCCCATTCGTTTAATGCGGAGCGCCTTCTCCCTCTGACCAGCAGAAACACAAACAATTACCACAAGACCACTTCTGGTTACCCTCACCGATTCCACAGCATCCAACTCTGTTATCACCCACCCTGAAACCACAAATGGATCAGCCAAAAGGCAAGGGTCCACTTTTTCCAAAAACTTCACTCCTACTGTCAGACTCATCTTCACCCTGACCCTCGGTGCAAGCCTCGAGCTCCGAGAACTTCACCACACCTACCACCTCCGATACTTCGCCCTCATTCACTTTAATTTCACCTCCTGTCTTCAGSTCGCTCTGCTTACACTTTCTACCATTCTTCTTTAACAAACCATCTCCCCTTTTCCTGCCAATTTGAATACTCAAGCTCACCCTCTTCCTCCCTCTCTCTCTTAGATCTCCTCTGCCTCTCTTTTTCACTCCATTTCCCCTCCGTATTCCAAGTATAMGTCTCCTTGTGATGATACTGCACTTCACTTGACATACATTTTGTTCTTGCCTTCTCAAGGGAYGCCATTTAACCGTCTGTCACAATCTCCGTAGCGCTCCCACTTGTAAAGCAGCTGCTTCGTCTTGATGTTCTTCTTTATCAATAGCTACCGCAACGCTTTTCCAATTCAAAAAAGCGCGCTCTTCCAACCACATCCACTGTCTCCTCATTAGTCCACGTCGTGGCGAAACCAAAGATTTTCARGACAACTGGTGCCGCATTCAAAACAACTGGGAACTCGSACTTCTGATTTCAGTTTGTTCAAGACACTGCGGAAAAAATGAGTTCCGACTGTGGRAAATATTTTCTAACAGTCATTAAACTCGGAATTCCAACTTAGTAACTCAGGCTTCTTTCTAGAGCTCCGACTTTCCAACCTGAAGATCACTGAAGTCATTATTTGATCTGGTATTTCCCAGGTCCCAGATGTCTTGAACTCTGGAAAAAAAGAGGTCAAATCATGATGTCAGGTCAGAAGGTCAGTGTCGTTAAAGAGGTGGAAGGACCATTTTTTTTAATGAGCATGGCCTTATTTCTATTACAGCATATTACATGACTCTCATTCATATTCCATTCACCCAGTTCAATGTAACAGCGATAGGTTTAGGCTACAACATGATACAAACATTTTCCCTATACCCATCATGAGTTTGCAACAACCTAGCCTATGAATGAAAGTTTACAACGTAGGTGCACACAGGTCGAGAGGCAAATTTGAGGTGACAGAGAGTGACACATGGACAGACAGTGACATTCAATAAAGCCTTGCACACTCTTGCCTGCATCTAGTTGATATAGGATGTAATCATTAGTTCAACAGTTTCTACATTTACATTTACATTTAAGTCATTTAGCTGACGCTCTTATCCAGAGCGACTTACAAATTGGAAAGTTCATACATATTCATCCTGGTCCCCCCGTGGGGAATGAACCCACAACCCTGGCGTTGCAAGCGCCATGCTCTACCAACTGAGCCTATTGGACAATTTCAGGTAAGTTTATCCCCGTTTTTGTTCCGTTTGCTTCCGTTTAAGAAATGTTTTTCGGCAGAATGAATACACCCCTGATCACGCGTAAACACAGTTCACTTTCATTGCAGCCACGTTGTATTCATTCTCACATCTATGGCTCTCCTCCTCTCACCTCTTCCCTTCGCTTGTGGACTTCAATGCCCAATACATCAACTATATGTGACCAGGTGAAAAAAACTTTTCAAGCCAAACCGCTGCACACAGCCTACATCGTTGTTACTCTATTAGTCCCCATATTAGCTAAAGTAACATTAWAGTCAACATAGCTAATAGAACTAACGCGTTAGTAAACCCACTACAATCATGCAGCAACGTTAGTGTACAGTCAGTAAGCAGTTACACCGGCAGGCCCCAGTGGCAATAAATTAGTAATACCAAAAGCTTACCTTGACTTGGAAGAGTTCCAGTGTTGTGTTGGAAAGTCATAGCCAGCTAGCTAACATAGCATCCCTCTGTTTCAGCAGGCTAAACTAGCTAGCTGCATTTGCTAGCTAAGTAAGTGAAACTGAAAGTGAAAAAGAATGACAATCTCTCTCTTTCTCTCTTGCTTCTCCTTAATTTTGGAAGAAATGAATTTGTTCAAAAGTGTTAAACTTTTGTCTTTCTCTCTCTTTGAGTCAACTACTCGCCACATTTTATACATTGCAGTGCTAGTTAGCTGGAGCTTATGCTTTCAGTACTAGATTCATTCTCTGATCTTTGATTGGGTGGACAACATGTAAGTTCAAGCTGCAAGAGCTCTGAAAGACGGAGGACGTCCTCTGGAAGTTGTCATAATTACTGTGTAAGTCTATGGAAGGGGGTGAGAACCATGAGCCTACTAGGTTTTGTATTGAAGTCAAYGTACCCAGAGAAAGACGGAAGCTAGCTGTCCTCCGGCTACACCATTTACATTTACATTTAAGTCATTTAGCAGACGCTCTTATCCAGAGCGACTTACAAATTGGAAAGTTCATACATATTCATCCTGGTCCCCCCGTGGGGAATGAACCCACAACCCTGGCGTTGCAAGCGCCATGCTCTACCAACTGAGCCACACGGGACCAGCTATTTTTTTTTTTATCATACTTGTAACGAGAGGGCGGGCTTGTAAACCTTCTGTAGACCTTCTTTGCAAAATAGTGTGTTTTAATCACTTATTTGGTGACGTGATTATATTTAGTATAGTTTTATCCCAAATGTATAACTTTTTGAATGTTTTACAATTTTTATTTTTATGAAATTCACTGAGGAGGATGGTCCTCCCCTTCCTCCTCTGAGGAGCCTCCACTGTCATAAACACTCGGAAGTCGGCATATTTCCGAGTTCCCAGTTGTTTTAAATGCGGCATTATAACCTAACCCTCCCACATAGAGATCAATAGCAAAGATTATGGATATACTGACAGGATGCAAGCTACTGCTACTCTGTTTATCTTATACCCTGTTGCCTAGTCCCCTTACTACTATACATATCTACCTCCATCACTCCAATATCCCTGCACATGTAAATATTGTATTGGAACTGACTTTTAAAATATTTCCTGTATATAGTATAGGTACTTACTTACTTACTTACTTTATTGTGTATTTCATATTTCCTATTCTTATTTCTCGTGTCTTTTTTTCTAGTAATTCATTGTTATTGAATATTGCATTCTTGGGTTTTGAGTTTGCAAGAAAGGCATTTCACTGTACATTGAAACTAGATACTAGATACATGTCTCTTCACCCTAACAATATGAGTCGTTGTCCACAAAGTGGCCCAGCGGGCTGTCTAGCTCCCGCCTATCATGTATTTTGATTGGTGGATACATCTCATTATAGTGATATTATTTTGAATATTTCATGAGGGTTGTTGACGTCAACAACCTGTATTCCATGGAGAGAGACGCAATGCTACTATGAATATGCATAGCAATCTTGAGATAATTCCGTTATAGCGTGTTTTCTCAAAGTTGCTGGGATGTTACGTGTCGTACTTATATCAGTACACTAGTAACAACTTAAGCATTACGAAACTTCTATTTTATCAATAAACCTCATGTAGCAACAAGCCATACATGTTTTTTGTTTACCAAATTCGACACTCTCATTTACCTCCATACAAAAACKAATTGGTTAGTGGACGAAGAAAAAAAAAAACGCCACCTACTGGAGGGAGACAGATTTTCCGCTGAGTTGGGCCTCGCTTCATCTCTGGCAATAGGTAATGGCGTCTTTTTGTAGGCACCAACTCCGCAATGGTTCGTGGAATTAAGCCTATTGGGAAATAGAGTTTTTGTAGGGTTTTGGATAAATGCCCAAAATAAAGTATGTGGTAAACACAAGTTTAGGAGATCTTATACGTTTTGTTCAATTAGATCATCTTAATCAGCTAACGTCACTTTTTGTGAATTATGAAGCAATTTATGTAATTTAAAAAGGCACATAAAGCACAAAGCCTTCATCAATCATAAAGGTCATGTTAACCAACTGATATTATCTCATAGAACAAAACGTATAAAAACTCCCAAACCTGTGTTAATCTCAGACCTTATTTTCGCTATATGTGCCAAAACCCTATTCTTTCCCTATAGCAATGGCTGAACAAACCAGAGGTAGGCTAACTAATGTCCGGGTTTTAGGACTACAAGCTGGCGAGCTCTATTGTCAAAGACAGTAYAGTATGGTTTAGAAATTGTGTTATTGTTTTATCTCTGGCGAAACTAGCGATCAACTGATTGATGGAACCAAAACTTTTACAAGCCCGCCCTCTCGTTACAAGTATGATAAAAAAAAACATGCACATGAACAGATCTAGATAACAGTAAGATAGAAATAAAAACATAATGTAATTTAGCCTACGCTAGCCTACCCTATTGTACGGAACGCCGTTTGGGTCTTTGCGCGTTAAAGATACCTGACGTCAAATAACACAATTCTATTATAGAATGTTGTGTGTGCTGAATTTGCACGTGCAAGCCAAGCGCAACCATTACGATCACTGTCAAAACTATACAATACCGCGTTGGTAATAAGGCATTATTTGTTCGACCGAATGTGAAAACGTCTGTGTAAGCATTCGATATTATTTGATATTAGATCAGGATCAAACGAGCAGGATCAAAAATGTTTGCAAATATCTTTGATACAGATGTTATCAGCAACTTATGGGGTAACTAGCTAGCTTTAGCTTGGTACCTAGCTAGCACCAATACAACCAGCCTGAAAACAATGAACAGTAGAAACTGGAGTCATTTTCAATATTCTTAGCAATGATTTGGGAATCCRTGTGAGTAAGTATTAGCTAGGTAGCCACTTCTTGTTCTGCTATTGAAAAAAATAGCTAGCCTGCTACTTAACCCTGTTGCCCAAAACTAACGTTATAAGCATCTAGCTAGCTTTATCTAACTACTATACTATGGCTTGACCGTACCGGGTTATGTGTTGTGAAGATAGCCACAATAGTGGAAATTGTGGTTCGCCTTTAAAATAAAAGTCCCTATTTGAAAGTGATGCAGAAGGTTACAATTGTTGAAATCATGCCATATTTAGACTTGATAATGTTAAACATGGTTGGAGTGTTGGAATTTGGAGCAATGAAATGGGGTATCTGTCTACTTGGAGACAACCAGAGAAGACAACTTTGAAGAGATTACAGAAATATTAGCGTCGTAGCTCATATTGCGGGACTTTGACTGTGGGAAATCACCTCCCCAGTCAGCCTATTGTGCGTTTTGACATTCATATTGCACTGTACAGCCTTACCTAACGATTGGGGATCAATGAAATGGGGTATCAGCCTACTCAGTACCCAAGTGCTTTTCCCCCAAAGTCCTCCTCAAGAGTTATCAGGCTCCAGAACATCCACGTTGTATTGGTTTTCCTCTGGATCAGTGTTCAATACAGATAGTAGTTTGACTGGTACAATACATGAGGCTCAATTCACAGTTGTTTCAGAGTCATGCAATAAGAGCTACGACGCTAATGTTCTCTGGGTGTCACTGAGTAGACTGATACCCCATGTCATTGATCCACAATCCATAGGTAGGTTGTACAGTGAAATAAGTATGCCCCCAATGCAATTCTAAAGTCTTAATACATCCAGTGTGATTTCAACAGATTTTTGTGAAATTAAGAAATTATTGTATTTTGTTGATTTTATATAACAACATTCCAACCTCGTTTAGCACGATCTATTCAAGTATGGCATAATTCTACTATTTGTATTCATTTGCATTACTCTCAATGACATTTTATTTTGAAGGCTAACCGCAAAGTCCACTATTGTGGCTAATCCTTATTATGGCTAGCTTCACATGGATGGGTCCGACCACCATTAATCAAGTAAGAACTGTCTTACAAATTAGGGTTATTTTAGATGATGACACCTAGCTACTTGATCTGTCCCCTTTAGCTAGCTAATTATAGCTATTGAAACAGATTGTCTTTTTGCTGTGTTTTTGGGGAAGAACATTGTTTGCATCCATCAGCTAGCTAGCTTTTTTATGACAAGCACTGTCCAGAGCTTGGGGAAGGGCAGGTGCGCGAGACAAGTTTACCAGCATCATATCATACGTATCGATGAATCGTTTTGACATATGAAATACGAGTGATAGTGTAATCAATGTGTAATAACTACGTAAAAAATGAATGAACGCGATAAATTGTTATGTGACTGCAGTCATATTCAGGTCCTGATTGGTCAACAAGCTTATTTGAAGTGTATATTTTTTGACACGTAAAGACCCAAACGGCGTTCCATACTATGTATGGGCTATTATTTGTTGGCTATTATTTATGTTTATATCATTTATATAAATAYGTTGTAAAGAAATAAAGATAAGTGGCAAATATCCATTTTAAACATGTACATTTCAAAATGCTAAATGTTCCTGTGCTTGTTAAATTCTAAAGGTACGACTGCATATCATGCTATATATGTTTACAATAATTAATATAACATAATATTACCTTAAATGTATCCTTTTTATAGAAACATGTTTATTATCATATGACGGATTTGCGACTGCGTGAGCTGCTATGAAAAAAACCAAAGGGCTTTTTATTTGAGTGTAACGGTATCAAAGACTCAGTGGTGTTATCAACCTGCTGCCACATATCAAATGGAATCAACAGTTCATGGTTTTTACCTTCACTTGAATGAATTCCATATCTCCAGGATGACTCATTTTGTACCTCTTGTGTTTGCATTTTGCTTGGGAGCGGTGGTACCTGCTCTGAGCTACCCGGAGACAGCTTTCGCACCACCGGCTCAGCCCTGTCTTGCGCCCTTGCAATGGGAGGGCAGATCCGTCGAATACAACCACGACACTGGGCGAAATGCACGGGCCTCGGTGTCGTATGATGCACAGAACCACAGAATAAGGCTTCTTCAACAGAATAAAAGACATACACCATGCCAGAAGTAAGCAGGCTACTTTGAAACATTCGTTKTTATTCATGAATAGCGTTTGTCCAACTGCTGAGGTCAAATAAACAAAGCTTAGGTATTGTGGATACTGATGCTATACCGATGATGGCCGCTACAAAGCGTCAATATGGCTTGAGCTGTCCCTCTACCATCGTGATTGCAGACCTAAATAGACAATAACAGCAAAATTMTGAAACAAAAATACATTGTGTGATATTGAACCTTTACCAACATAATAAGACTATAAATGTTTTTATATTCATATTTTAAATAATAAGCATATGTGTTCTTTATGAACTAGAACTGTTTTATGTTCAGACCTATGAGTCAGCATTGTTGCTGACCTTCATGAAAGTAGTTGATCCAGTGCCCTGTTTTTGGATAAGCTCTCCGTACCCCTAATAGGCCCAAGTAAAACAAATGACAACAGCCAGAGCCAAAAGAGGAGAAGTGTTTTTCTCACAGCATAGATAGACCTTGAACAATAATCTAATTACTTGGTTATTATCAATGCTCAATCAGTAATGCAAAAGGCAATATAATAGGCCTAATGTTAAAAGGACCAACCCTGTGGTTCTTATGTTGAATAGCTACTATTTACCTAGCTACAGTATGATTGATTMAAATCACATGCATTTTCTCCTATTATTACAAACTTGACATTTTAATATTTTCTTTTGTTTTCCACTCACTCTCCAGATACTTTGAGTTTATCTACCTGTACAACAGTGGCCTGCTGTTCCAGATCGAGCAGAAGACGAAGCAGTGTTCTAAGATCCCCTTGACCCAGGCCTGGGACCCCTTTGACATCCCTATGAACTCCACCTATGAGGACCAGTACTTTATCGGTGGACCTGGAGACATGATCGAGGTGCAGGAGTGGTCAGATAGGAAACCAGCCCGCAAAAGTAAGTGCCTTTAAAACAGGGTATGGTAGTTGGTTCCAGGCGCACTGGTTTGTGCGTCAAGAACTGCAATGCTGCTGTGTTTCACACTCAACAGTTTCCCGTGTGACTCAAAAATGGTCCACCACACAAAGGACATCCAGCCAACTTGACACAACTGTGGGAAGCATTGGAGTCAACATGGGCCAGTATCCCTGTAGAACGCTTTCGACGCCTTGTAGAGTCCATGTCCCGTCGAATTGAGGCTGTTCTGAGGGCAAAAGGGGGTGCAACTCAAGATTAGGAAGTAGTTCCTACACTCACTCCATTGTGTTACCAGGTGCTTGTAGAAAAACKGTATACTTAGAAGGAAGTGAAGGCCCCTGATGAAGGTCCATTGAAGACAAAAAAGTTGGTCCCTGACAAATGAATTAATAAAAGTTGGTTTATAAATGTTTGGAAGCACCAGTGGGCTGGCAAACGCCATCTTATTTAGAAGAAACAGGAAATGCTTCAATGTTTACTTTTATCTTCTAATGTTCATATATAGAGCAATGTTAAATGCCCACACCAGTAGAAATCAACTTTTTMGAGATGAAAGACAATGGCCAGAGCTTACCCATAATGTTGCACAACGATTTAAGTCAACGACAAACATTTAAGTCATTGTTTTAGTCAAAGTATGATATATTTGGGCTTGAGTGACAAATCCAAACTGCCCACTGCAAATCCGTGTGAATGTGGTGTCTTTTCCTATGATATACAAATCATTTTAGGCCTACATTTCGTTTCAGGGCTGGGTTTTATTTGAATGTTACCACCCACCAGCATGGCATTGTTTAATTTTTTTTTTTTACCTTTTATTTAACTAGGCAAGTCAGATAAGAACAAATTCTTATTTACAATGACGGCCTAAGAACAGGGGCAGAACGACGTATTGTTTTACCTTGTCAGCTCGGGGATTCGATCTAGAAACCTTTCGGTTACTGGCCCAACGCTCTAACCACTAGGCTACCTGCCGCCCCAATTATTATCAATCAGAAACACCTGTAAAGTTATTCTTCTTATCGACTCAGATGAACCAAACAGACTTGTGTTTCACTTGGCCACCTGAGCAATGGAGCAAATTTAAAATAGAGGGTGCAAACATATGTTTTTGCATCATTTTTTTAAACCAGAAACATTATCATAATCCATTGGATAATTTATAAATGTTCAATWWTTTTTTAGCTAGTCTGTTTAAAAAAAATAATATTACAATTTTATAAATGGTATATATGTGTGATATGCTCCACCCATAGCCCAGAGATGAATGGTTTTGATCATTAAAGTTTTGTTTCACTATGTGCTCCACTGCAATTTATAGAAGATGCCAAAACTTTGGATATAACAATAGGCCAGTGTGGCAAAGTTTTCCCTAAATCAATGCTTATGACATATCCAGCTCCAGAACCAGCCATAGAGCCAGTTGGCTAATATTTTGAATACGGTGTAGTAAAAAACAACAACAACAACCGATAACATTAGCTAGCTAGATAATGTTAGCAMGATAGCTAGCTAGATAAGGTTAGCATTCAAGCTAGCTTCACTGACGGCTTTCAGTGCCCTATTTGTTAATGTTTATCAACTCCACRTGGAAATTCTCATACCCAATTTGTGAATATGTATAAGTAGCCTTCATCATTCTTCGGTTGAACCTAAACATGCATTTCCTCTCTAGGACAGGAAATTACAATGAAATAGTGGCGGCAACTTCCTCTGGGGAAGTCTGTTAACCTCTCTAGGGTACGTGGRACGCTAATGTCCCACCTGACCAACATCCAGTGAAAGTGCAGGGTGCGAAATTCAAACAACAGAAATCTCATAATTAAAATTCCTCAAACATACATGTATTATACACCATTTTAAAGATACACTTGTTGTAAATCCAGCCACAGTGTCCGATTTCAAAAAGGCTTTACGACGAAAGCACACCAAACGATTATGTTAGGTCAGAGCCAAGTCACAGAAAAACACAGCCATTTTTCCAGCCAAAGAGAGGAGTCACAAAAAGCAGAAATAGAGATCAAATTCATCACTAACCTTTGATGATCTTCATCAGATGACACTCATAGGACTTCATGTTACACAATACATATATGTTTTGTTCGATAAAGTTAATATTTATATCCAAAAATCTCAGTTTACATTGGCGCCATGTTTAGAAATGCCTCCAAAATATCCGGAGAAATTGCAGAGAGCCACGTCAAATAACATAAATACTCATCATAAACTTTGATGAAAGATACATGTTTTAGATAGAATTAAGGAACACTTATTCTTAATGCAAGCGAGAGAGCCACGTCAAATAACATAAATACTCATCATAAACTTTGATGAAAGATACATGTTTTAGATAGAATTAAGGAACACTTATTCTTAATGCAAGCGCTGTGTCAGATTTCAAAAAAACTTTACGGAAAAAGCTAACCATGCAATAATCTGAGACTGCGCTCAGAAAAAGAAAAAAAATTCTGCCATGTTGGAATCAACAGAAATCAGAAATTACATTATAAATATTCCCTTACCTTTGATGATCTTCATCAGAATGCACTCCCAGGAATCCTAGTTCCACAATAAATTGTTGTTTTGTTCGATAATTATTTATGTCCAAGTAGCTACTTTTGTTAGCACGTTTAGTACACATATCCAAACGCTCGTGCAGGTACAGCCGAACGTCGGACGAAAACTTCAAAAAGTTATATTACAGGTCGAAGAACTTGTCAAACTAAGTATAGAATCAATCTTTAGGATGTTGTTATCATAAATATTCAATAACGTTCCAACCGGAGAATTCCTTTGTGTGTAGAGATTAAAACATGAGCTCCCCCCTCCCCCGCACCCCACACACAAAGGTTAATCAGTCCATGGCAAGGCTGTGACGTCGGTGTGTCAGTTCCACATGATTTAATAAGTCAAACATTAGTCACATAAAGTGGCCTAAGTTGGTCTAGCAGTACTGCGCACACATGCATTTGACACATATCTACAGTGTCTGGCATATGTTTGAATCTGGCGCCAACTGCCCTTTGACAACCTCTATCACTATATTTTTCAATAAAACTGAAATCCCTTAAAATGTATACTTGAATTAAACACTATGCACATGGTAATCTTCCACAATAATGCACAATTATGAGTTAGACATCACAACTATACAAATAGGATACTTTGCAAGGGCCTGTATTCTCAGAGTGGTGAAAATGATCCATTCTCAACCAAGAGCCAATTTTGGCAGCAAAGACAACTAGGAAATCGCCACCAAGGGTCAAGTGGACAAAATCTGGTTTAACTGTTGTGACTCACATGATGCCCTTGACTCTTTTGAAATAAGTTGCTTGTCATCTCCTGACAAGCACTTTGCACTGAACACCCTTAAAACGTTTTGGGGATAGGGGGCAGCATTTTCACTTTTTGGATGAATAGGCGTGCAAGAAACGTGAAACTGCGCGTACTACTGTCCA
>NC_036871.1:1589849-1613573 GCF_002910315.2 Salvelinus sp. IW2-2015
GGATGGAGCTGTTTTTGAGTCAGTGGTCTGGCAGAGAGCCAGGTCCGCGGTCACGGCGCATTTCACATGATAGCGACCTGCGTTCCATTGCCCTATGCTATTCTATGTAGACGCAACAGCACATTTTAATGTACAAATTTCCCCTCAGGGACAATAAAGTAAATCCTAATCCTACCTCTCCCTGCTACACCAGATGAGGCGTGGGTGGGCGTCTACACAGTGAAGGACTGCTACCCTGTCCAGGAGACCTACACCAGGAACAGCAGCGTCACTACCTCTACCCGCTTCTTTGACCTCCAGCTGGGCATCAGCGACCCGGAAGTCTTCACACCGCCCAGCAGCTGCCAGTCRGCCCACCCAGAGATGATGGACTCCGACTGCTGAGGCCTTCACCTTTCCCCTTTGACCCCATGCGCTCAGTTTTCACATTTCCCCCACTTTTTGTTTTGTTAGGCAAGTCAGTTAAGAACTAATTCTTATTTTACAATGATGGCCTACCCCGGCCAAACCCACCCCTAACCCGGATGACGCTGGGCCATTTGTGCACCGACCTATGGGACTCCCGATCACAGCCGGTTGTGATACAGCCCGGGATTGAACCAGGGTGTGTAGTGAAGCCTGTGATGCAGGCTTCACTGTGATGCAGCGCTTTAGACCGCTGCGCCACTCGGGAGCCATAAATCGGGGAGGAGAAGCTGATCCTAGATCTGTACTCAGGGGAAACTTCACCCCGGAAGACTACATCATCTAAGGGGAATGTCCATAGTCTAAAATGGCTTCCTCTCCTTGCCTTATTTTATTAATTCATTTGTCAGGGACCATGCACAACAAATGTTGCACCAGATTTAGCTACATATCCAATTTTGATATGTGGTCTCCTTGACTCTTTTCCTTCATTTACACCCATCTTGTCTTTTTAGACCAATGCAAGAGATGAAGGAGAAGAGCTGAGGAGAAGAAGCCTCTTTGGACTATTGAAATACACCCCTGTTCTCTCAGCATAAAGCTACACGGTGATGGTAGAGCCAATTTAGATGTAGCTGGTCCTGGAAGACCACCATATCGGCACCAAATCAGCACAATTTCCATTTCCATTGACAAAGTATCTTGACTAATAACATGTCTTGAACATGGTTTATAAAAGCCATTGAAAAAGAGTGCTACCAACTGGTGGTGGACTCCGATAGAGGTGCCGGTTTAGGTCCAACTATCCCGGCATCCCGGTTAGAGGATGTAGAATGACCAGCAGGAGACAGGGAGACGAGGCACACTTTATTTACAAACAGCAAACACACACGGCAAACAGGAAGAGGAGACTATTAGTAGTGTAAGTGTTGTAGTGGTTGTCTACAAGAGAAGAGCATGTATTACATAATGGCATTACAGGCTAATGACTATGTAATAGCAATGAGAATGACACGTGTACTATAATGGTCAGGTATTAGCATAGGCTAATGTGGTACACAGTAGGGCACAATAGTACACTATGGACAGAGCTACTAGCATGTATTAGCAGCTAGGCTAACAGTATGGCTTACTGACAGTATATACAGGTGGGCTAGCATAGCATAGTATACACAGGATACAATTAGTGGCTAGCATATATAAGATATACAAGAAAAGCTAGCATGCTAGGCTAGCAGGCCACAGGCTGTGGGTAGTAGCACACAGTATATACATTGGAGGCTAGCACACTAGGCCAGTAGGCTATATGTACAGCATACAGCACTATGTACAGTAGGGATGAGTTTGCATTAGGGTTAGCAGCTAGGAGTTAGCATGCGATTTGGCTAACAATGGACAATCTTGGTAGAGGCTACAATTCGTATGAGGAAGTGACCGGATGTTATGATGTCACCGGTCGGCCATTTTAGGTGAGTAACTAGAAGGACTAACTGGTAGCCATCTTGGGTTCCATAACAACAATGAAGGGATTACTCATCATGGCCTGGATACTGTATTGTAGCCAGAACTATGCCAAGCGGGTAGATAACCTGTTTTATTTTACATGGGATTGCAGACAGAAGTAATCCTGACATATAAACAACTAATGAAACATGTATAAGCATACATATATATAAGCAAACATAATAATATCAGCCTATAACATGTAAACAGATGTTTTGTAGTGATTCCTATGTTGAAAATGTAAATAATATTTGCTCGTCTCTGGTGTGTAATGAGGAGCAACCAGATGCTGAATTTGACATATTTATTAACTTGCTTGTTCCAGTTACTAATAAGCATGCACCCATTAAGAAAATAACTGTAWAAACTGTTAAATCTCTGTGGATTGATGAGGRWTTGAAAAATGTTATGGTTGAGAGGGATGAGGAAAAAAGAATGGCMAATAAGTCCGGCTGCACAGCCGATTCGCAAACAATACTGTACATTAAGAAATCATGTGACTAAACTGAACAAAATAAGACGAACTGTACTTTGAAACAAAGATAAATGATATAAAGAAATGATATTAAAAAGCTTTGGAGCACCTTAAATGAAATTTGGGGCAAAAAAGCACCTTGGCTCCATCATTCATTGAATCCGATGCTCATTCATCACAAAACCACTGATATTGCCAACTACTTCAATGATTTGTTAATTGACAAGGATAGCAAACTTAGGCATAACAACATCAATTCACCCTACCATCATGCAATACTGACCAAATTATGAAGACAAGCATTGTGAAATTTTTAATTCCGTAACTTGAATGTGGAAGAGGTGAAACAATTGTTGTCTATCACAATGAACAAGCACCTGGGTCTGACAACTTGGATGGAAAATTATTAGGGTGATAGCATACGATATTGCCACTCTATTTGCCATCTCTTCAATCTAAAGCCTACGGAAAGCGTGTGCCCTCAGGTCTGGAGGAAAGCCAAAGTCATTTCGCTACCAAGAATAGTAGTGCACCCATTTACTGGCTCAATAGTCGACCAATCACCCCGTTACCAACCCTTAGTAAACTTTTGGAAAAAATTGTGTTTGACCAGATACATTGCTATTTCACAGTAAAAAATAATAATAATTTGGTCTCTTCACAGTCCCCAAGTCCAGCACAGACTATGGAGGTGTACAGTACAACATAGAGCCATGACTATATGGAACTCTATTCCACATCAAGTAACTGATGCAAGCAGTAAAATTAGATTTACAAAACAGATAAAAATACACCTTATGGAACAGCAGGGAATGTGAAGACCACACACACCATATGGATACACTCACACATGATAACATACACACACTATACACACATGTACATTTTATGATGTAGATATGTGGTAGTGGACTGAGGGCACACACATAATGTGTTGTGAATTGTATTGTAATGTTTTAAAAAACTGTATAATCTGCCTTATATTTGTGGCCTGGAGCCCAAGGAAGAATAGAACGACCTGCTGGCATTCGACATTAACTGTGGGGCAACGCGACCCTATATGGGTTTAGAGTGCGAGAAAGAAGGTGAGGTAAATTTGGGCTCGATTTACTAGCCGTGACAAATACAGAGAACAGATTTTTTTGTATATGACAGTAAAACATTCTTGTGACACAAATTTGTTGGCCCCTTCAATTCTTACAAATTTTCTCCTAAAACATATATTCCAACACTCAGCCACTAAGAAACATTTGCTTAACTACTAAACTTAAAACCAAATCAGAAATCCCGTACATACCCCTCGTGATGAAGGCTATGCTTCTATCTATGATGTAAACACAGCCTCTTGCGAAAACGTGAGCTGCTGTCTGATGAAGAGGAACATACATAGCTAGCTAGCTCCAAGACTGAAAAAAATATAAATATCTGTTTTTGAGTGCACTTGAAATATGTAGCATGCAATATGAATTATTGAAGACAATATGAAGAGGTAATTCCATTGACCATTTAGCCAATTTATTGAAAGCTAGCCAAAGTTACAGACTAGCCTACTGTAAA
This sequence comes from Salvelinus sp. IW2-2015, assembly GCF_002910315.2. Lineage (NCBI taxonomy): Eukaryota > Metazoa > Chordata > Actinopteri > Salmoniformes > Salmonidae > Salvelinus > Salvelinus sp. IW2-2015. The sequence goes on from NC_036871.1 coordinate 1,593,790, forward strand.
TGCCAACTTGTGTTTCATTAACCATCTCTCTGTCAGTTAATTCAATTGTTGAATCATGTTTTGGCATGATACAGTATGTCTCAATTCAAGTAACTATCTGCATGCTTAAAGAAACATATACTTTGCATAGAAACCCAAATAAAAGCATGTAGATAGAAAGATGTGTGTGTGTGTGTCATGTATGCTAGAATGAGGGTTAGCCTACACATAAAGCATAGCCTACACAAAGCATACCTTGTAATACAATATTTTCTAAAAACAGTTGTACAATGTGCTCTGCAATAAGATAACTAGAGTTTGATTTGTAAACCAGATGAGTTCTCAAATAGCAGCTGCCAAATACCATGGTGGGCATGCATAATGTGGTTGCTTTGGAATATAAAGTACAGAAAATGATAAAGAGCCTGTAGGATTATAGAAAAAAAACAGTTGAGAAATTAATGTTTGAGTTTCAAATACTACATTTTTAATGAATGTGAGTATATTTAGGTGGTTAAAATGAATAACTTTACTACTAACAGTGCCGTGGGGGGCACAATCGTACAGTCCAGAAATGAGAGCTTTGCCATCTATGCCAAAAGCCTGGGCCTCTGATGGAGACTTTAGAACTGCCATCAATACATGCTTCCTCTCTAGGAGCATGTGTGTGCCCAGGCCCCATATTGAAAGGACTCCACCCATGTAGCTGAGAGACATTTAAATAATTTAGCAGCTGCTTTTTTTCCAGAGCATCTTACAGGAGGAACTAGGGTTAAGTGCCTTGTTCAAGCGCATAGACAGATTTATCACCTAGTCAGCTCAGGGATTCGAACCAGCAACCTTTCGGTTACTGGCCCAACGCTCTTAACCGCTAGGCTACTCTGCCCCGGACTTGGATCTGCTACACTCCTCCTCTCACCGGACATCGAGGGTGTCTGACGCACCGGCTCCTTCGTCAGCCACAATGGGTTTTTCCTTCCAGCAAGAGTCACAAAAACTGCCGGACCTCCTCTGCCATCTCACCAACCGTTATCATTGGCAGTTCTATGGTGACAAACATCTCAGTTTTCAGGCAAAAACCTTGTGCTCTCCTGGRGCTCGGGTACAGAACATTACTGGGCTGCTTCCTACTGTTTCTTGCCAGAACACGGGGGATGTTGCTGTCGTAGTCCATGTGGCATCTAATGACATTAGGGTGGCTAGCTCAGAACGGCTGAAACAGTATTTTATAGAACTGATTGGAACTCTGAAAGACTCTAAAAAGCGTCCAATTATTTCAGGCCCAGTGCCATCGCTGAGTCGTGGCAGCAAAAGATTCAGTAGGTTGCTGGCATTACATGACTGGCTATGAGTCTACTGAACTGGACCCTGTCCTTACATTTCAAGGCTGCACTGAGACATTGACTTTTCCACAACCCAAGTTTTGGGCAGGTAATCCCAACCATAAATGATCAGCATTATCATCATTCTGCAGGCCCGCAACAGGTAACCCTCATTGACTCTTGTTTTAATCCACATCCTCATTCAAAGCAAAGTCCCAATTGTACAATTCTAGACAATCTTGTATCTATACCAATTCAAGCTAGCCCTGTGGTATTTTCAAATAAGGGGTTACCAACTGAGCATGGTATGCTTGTATTAGAGACTCTGTCTGATCTGAAATCCCACGGYATTGGACTAATTAATGTAAATGCCAGAAGTTTGATATTGAAAATTGATTTTATTATAATTCTGGCCTCTTAAACCAACATGGACATTCTTGTAATATCTGGCTAAATAAGACTGTGCTGAAAACTGATGTATCTTGTCTGGTTATAATGTTTATAGATGTGACAAGTTGGCAGAGGTGGAGGTGTCCGCCATATTTACAAACGAACAATTTAAATGTTTCTGTAGCAATTTTGAATGTTGTCACGATTCTGCCGAAGTCGTTGGCCTCTCCTTGTCCGGGCGGTGGCTTCGGCGGTCGAACTGTCACCGGCCTTCTAGCCATCATCGGATCCTATTTTCATTTTCCATTGTTTTTGTCTGTGTCTTCCCACACACCTGTTGTCAATCCCATTCATTAGTTGTGTATATTTAACCCTCTGTTTCCCTCATGTGTTTGTCAGAGATTGTTTTATGTCAAGTGTTGATTCTTGGTGTATAGGTGCGCGACGGGTCCTCGTACCTGTTTTATTTTTATGTATGTATATTTTCGTGTTGGAGCATGTTATGTGGACATTTATTAAAAGTCTCCATTTACACTTCGTTTAACTCTCCTGCGCCTGACTTCCCTGCCACCTATACACACGACGTTGACAAATGTCTAGTCCTAAATCTGGCCTTGGTAATAATGTCAATTTACGCTAGTGGGAATTTATCGCTCTCTCCCTCTGCCTCAACATCAGACATTTGGCTATCTAACTATGCTAAATCGGAATTATTAATTTTGGGTGATCTTAATCCTGATTGGTTGATGGCAGCTTCTGATATGCTGAAAAATATCTACATTGAGCTAAATCTAACTCAGATGATAACTGAACCAACTCATGAAGTATCAGAGAAACTTAAGGACAGAAATTTAGCTTGGGCTAAGGCTGACTGATTTTAAGTCACACTGACAGTCCTTTAGAAATAGATGTTGATCCCTGGTTAGAAAAGTTAAATAGACATACTTCTTGAACTGTGCATAGCTCAGAATGGTAGGATCCAATGCCGTGCAGAGGTGTTCCCAGTCCTCAAACAAAACCCATCCCTCATATACCACTCAACAGGTTATAGAAAGTCTTCTGATCACCATTAAAAGATAAGATGGCATTTTGGTGTCTTTTAATAACCACTGCTCAGGTGAACACACTCAGCAAAAAAAGAAATGGGTCAACTTTTTCAGGAATCCCTGTCTTTCAAAAGATATAGTTCGTAAAAATACATAATGACTAAAGATCGCATTTTAACAGGGTTAAACAGCTGGTTGTCGAATGCTTTTTCAATAAGATCCATAAACAATTATAAACGCACCTGTGGACGGTTTGTTAAAACACTAACGCTTACAGACGTTGTAGGCAATAAGGTGCATAGATATAAAACATATGGAACACTAAAGAAGGCGCTTTCTTATGTGACTCTGGACAAAGCGCAAAAGAAAGATGCCTTGCCCCAGGGTCCCTTGCTCATGTCTGCAGTGAATGTGCTCTCTAGACATGCTGCAGGAGCATGAGGGACGTGCAGATGTTGGCCAGGGAACATAAATTGCAATGTCCGTCACTGTGTAGATGCCTAAGACAGGCGCTATAGTCTGGCAGAATTCAGACGATCGCCTGTACCGGCCTTCCGCAGTGCAGACCACGTGTACAACACCTGCCCAGGATTCGGCTATTAACATACCGATACATCACACCGTCGGGCATGGACAAAGGTTGACAATCCAACATGCCCGAGGTTAGGCACCAGGAATGCACAATCCATCCATCTTCAGTGCTACAGGACTGTCTGCTAATAGGCTGAGTAGAAGGCTTGGACTGAGGCTTGGTAGGCCTGTTGTGAGACAGATCTCACCAGAACATTTAACCGCAACAACGTCGCCTATGGGCACAATCCCCACCGCGCTGGATCGCAGACAGGACTGGCAAAAGTGCTTCTTCACTGACAAGTGCAGTTTATTGTCTACCAGAGGTTGATCTGCGGTCTGATTCAATGTTTATCGTCGAAGGAATGAGCGTTAAAAACGCGAGGTCCTGTTACTTGGAGCTGGGAACGATTATGGAGGTGGAAAAGCGATCCGTCATGGGTCTGCGGGCTGGTGTGTCAGCAGCATCATCGCGACTGAGCGTGTTGTCATTGCATGGCATCCTCTCACAGCTATGTGCATTCATCAGGGAAGACATCCCTCACTCTTCATGAGGTACATCTTTCCTCAGGCTTATGCTGACAGAACCCTCCAGCATGACAATGCGCACCAGCATACTTTGCTCGTTCTTGTGCATGATTCTCTAACGACAGGAAATGTCAGTGTTCTGCATGGCAGCGAAGAGCCCAGACCTCAATCCCATTGAGCACGTCTGGGACCTGTTGGCATCGGAGGCTGAGGGAGGCGATTCCCCCCAGAATTGTCCGGGAAACTTGCAGGTGCCTTGGTGGAAGAGTGGGTAACATCTCACAGCAAGAACTGTCAATCTGGTGCAGTCCATGAGGAGGAGATGCACTGCATACTTAATGCAGCTGGTGCCACACCAGATACTGACTGTTACTTTTGATTTTGACCCCCCCCCTTTGTTCAGGGACACATTATTCCATTTCTGTTAGTCACATGTCCGTGGAACTTGTTCAGTTTATGTCTCAGTTGTTGAATCTTGTTATGTTCATCAAATATTCACACATGTTAAGTTTGCTGAAATAAACGCAGTTTGCAGTGAGAGGACGTTTATTTGATAAAACTTTAATTCCAGCAGAGGGAGTTTTTACTCACCTCAAGCCAGGTTGCAGAGAACAATACATTCCCAGATACACATCCTGATTTCATTTCACACCATTTGAATGTCTATGCTGTACCTTATTAAAGATGAAAAAAATCCACCGGGGCTGACTCACTTGATCCCTTTTGGCTGCAGCTTTCTGCCCCACTYATTGCAGAATCATTAACCTATATTTTTAACTTGACAATTGAGGTTATTTCTGGGGTTACCCCTAAGATCTGGAAAACTGCTCATGTCCTCCCCCTACACAAAGGTGGAGATCCTTCTGACTTGGATAACTACAGTCCAATTTCCAAGCTATCTTGCCTTGCTACAGTTTTAGAGTCCCTAGCCAACTCTCATCTTAGAACTTTTCATTCTATTCTTAATGAGCACCAATCTGCTTTTAGACCTACACATGACACTGTGTCAGCGGCTACACTTAGATGATGTGCTATATTGTTTAGTTTAGGCCATACAAATCATTGTGCTGCCTTATTTAGTGACCTGTCGAAGGCATTTGGTACAGTTGACCATTTCTTACTTGTTCAAAGGTTGTCTGAAATAGGCCTAGATCAGGCATCTTGCAATTGGTTCAAGAACTATCTAACGGAAAGGACACAGTGTCTGCTTACTGACGGTATCAAATCTAGTKTCCTTAATGTTACGAARGGTGTGCCGCAGGCGTCGATTTTGGGCCCTGTTCTCGTCACTATTTATATAAATAATATTAGTGTATCTGTTMAAATCTGTAACATTCATCTCTATGCRGATGATACAGTCATTTAGTCCTGTGCCCCCTCAGTACAGCAGGCCATTCATGACCTTCAGCATGGTTTTGACTTAATTCAAAAATCTCATATTGATCCAAAACTACTGCTAAATGCTAATAAACCAAGTTTGTTGTTCTCTAGGTCTCATAATATTGACCCCTGAGGACCTGCATATTTYCTCATTGAAGGGATCCCAAATGGTGCAAGTTCCCCATTATAAGCACTTGGSTATTTGGATTGATGATAACCTCTCTTTTTAAAACACACATTAAGATCGTTTTTTTTATATAAAAAACTGTCTCGCTTTGGAAAGTAGAAGGAAGACTTTTCAAGCAACGCTTCTCTCAGTACTTGATTACGGTGATATAATCTAAATGCCTGCAACAGCCTCTGCTTTAAAACCTTTAGAATCTATCTAAAGGTTCTGATTACCAGCATGGTAGACAGCACTGTTTTTTTAATCACTGGGGAAAATTTTCGTACACATCACTGCATTTTGTTTACAATAGTTCTGTTGGCTGGGAGTCTCGGACTACCAGAAGGGCCCAGCATTGCCAACTTTTTGTAAATAAAGCAGTTCTTCAGAGACTACTTCAGCTCACTTATTAACTGAAGATCCAGCTATTTTTAGACCCGCTCTCTGGTCTGGCTGGTTCTGGAGGTCCCGCGGGTTGCCACTGACCTGGGGGAAAATGCTTTTAGTTTGTATGCCCACAGCTCATGGAATAGCCTTCAGGCCATCTTGAAATTAGACTTGCTTGTCTCCGTTGGGCAGTTTAGATCGAGTTTAAGGGTGTGAGAGTTGTGTTTGTTTTATTACCTGTAGTCTAATCAGATGGGACATTTACCTAAATCTAATGAATTCTAATAATAGCAGATAGGCAATTGCGATAGATAGAGCTGTGACCATGATTGTGCCATTTCCCTAGGGAATTGGCTGATGTATTTTATAAATTTGGCGCATTACAGGTTCATCTGAAAATATTAAACGTTTAATAAGTGTGAAGCAGAGGTTGGTATTAAAAATATAGAGTAATATTGTTAGGGTGGACTACAATGAAAACATTGCCTTCTAGTAAGGAGAGAATAATCATGGTTTGGTTTCTTTTCTTTCCTAAAACCTTACAATGCGTGAAAGTGACGATGACATTGATAAAGAGGGTTGATGTAAATTTAATGAGTGCTGACAGTATGTGTATCTAATATGTTAGTGTTTTTTTGGGGCTAAAACTCTAATTATGCAATATTTTAGTAATTTGAAGAAGCTGAGGTTTCAATACAATGTTTAATGATTGAGCCTTGAGGTTGTAAAATAGATTAGCTGCGGTTGACCTCGAGCGGGCTGTAAGGACGCAGTGGGACATTTTGCAGCAGAGATCCGAATAGTTGAATCGGAAACGTTCTTTGACAGTTTCTGATTACTGTTGCTCGGTTTTATAGTTTAGGTAACACCAGTGAATTTGAGCAGGAAGTTAATGTATTCTAACATTATAATCTGTTTCCAATAATTATTGACTATTACGCTGATGAGACAGCACCAACTTTTTGAAGGTTCTACATTTGTTAAACAACAGGTTTATATTTTGACTATATTAATGCAACAGCAGGTTGCAATGATTAGATTACCGGTTATGAATATGGGTTAGTGCCGAGGTATCTTAAAGGGACACACACATGGATTTTTTAAATCTTTTAATTGAACACATGTAAATTCTTTGGATAGGAAATGTACTGGAAACTTACTGTACACCTGGGATACGATATGTATGAAATGTTTGACTGTTTTTCATTAATTAGTCTAATAYAGTRAGAAACACTTCTTTGAAGGGTTTATATGACCTCTGACCTCTGCCCTGACTTTCCAGTGTGGTTTGATCGCCCTCAAGGGAAAGCCATTCAGATGAGGAATTTAAGGTCATTTGCAATACTGATAATTATGATGAAGTTTATAGTTCATATCCCTATTTGTGATTTGGACCAACAGGAAGAAGGAGAGAGCGTTTGAATGAGAGTAGRCTGTCTTAAGTCTATTTTCCTATGACCGTATGGGTGAAATATWTWTTTTTTAACCTTTTRACCCATTCCATACATCTGTCAGGAGGATGTACTTTGCTATAAAATGCTGTGGCTCAAATCCRCTCGTTGGGCTCTCAACGAATCATCTAAGGGTGGTTCGTCGACCAGCTTCATTATTGCAATAATTAATCTAYGTTTTTAATACATTTTGAATAAAGCAATATCCTGATTGGTGATTGACCTTGTCTCTCCTCATTATTGATTAGTATTTCCATGTCAAAAGTGAGAGACAAGAATTAATAAAATWAATAATCACAGCAAAGTAGTTTGTGAGCTAGAAAATKAATACCTTGACARTCTGAGGCAGGGTGCTCTGTAATCATCCTACTCCAACTATTGACAGGGATAATGTGGCAYTTCTTATTTGTCAGTAATAATTAAATTACTGGGTCCTGCCTTGATGGCTGTATTAGATTTACACCACTTGTCCTTCAGATTTTTGTAGTCCTGAATTATTAGTGAAAGCTAAAACGCTCCTTGTCCCAGAATGTCATGCTAGCGATAAAATTATCTGCTCCTGCTAGCTAGCAACAGATCTACTAACTAGCAAGCTAGCTACATTACTGAGGTTGCTATGTTCTACATTACTAACGTTGCTGTGTTTACATCTTGCATTAATGGCATCACATTTCTATAACAAAATAAATAGATTACAAATTAATAAAAAATACTTTGCCTGATAGCAGTTTATCAGATGGAAATCTCTCTCTTGAGATGTCACCTGCTGTCTACTACCTTAGATACGGATAACGGGATTAGCAGACGTGATCAGCAGAGATAGTACCATGGATAGTACAGTTTAGTACCATGGATAGTACAGTTTAGTACTCTGAGGCATTTGCCTGCCCAGCTAGCGAACATAAAAATGTGTTCAGAAGAAATAAATATACACAATATGTAAAAAAACAGCTTCTCCCTCGACAAAGATCGATCATCTCGAAAACTAAAGCAGATACAGTAGCTTGCTAAGTGCCACCACCTAAGGAGTTTACAGAGCTTGTCTCAACCTGTCCTTCTTTTTAGGGAGCGTGCAATTGGCATGCAGGAATGTCCCCCAGAGCTGTTGCCAGAGAATTTAATATTMATTTCTCTACCATAAGCCGCCTCTGTCGTTTTTAGAGAATTTGGCAGTACGTCCCACCAGCCTCAACCACAGACCACGTGTATGGCGTCRTGTGGGCRAGCGGTTTTCCAATGTCAACATTTTYAACAGAGTGCCCCATGGTGGCGGTGGGGTTATGGTATAAGGTAGGCATAAGCTATGGACAAAGAACACAATTGCATTTTATCGATGGCAATTTGAATGCACAGAGATACCGTGATGAGCTCCTGAGGCCCTATTGTCGTGCCATTCATCCGCCACCATCGCCTCGTGTTTCAGCATRATGTATTCCCAGTCACGTGAAATCCATAGATTGGGACCTAATGAATTTATTTGAATTGACTGATTTCCTTATATAAACTGTAACTCAGAAAAATCTTTGAAATTGTTGCATGTTGCGTTTATACTTTGTTCAGCATTGGAATGTCTCCTTTCTCTTTTTCTCCATCATCACTCTCTCCACCTCCTTTTTGTTCTCCTTCATATCCAATTTGACTGTTGACTGAATGATAAAGATAATCTCATAAAGCAAAACCTACTTGGCCAAAAAAACTAAAATGTACTATTAGACTACATATCCCATAAGCCCACACAATGTCGAAATATTGGGCTCGTTTGAGTAACAAGGTGAACACAACAGACTGTAGACGAAAGTCCAGGAGTGAAGTCGGGGGAGGTGCATCTGYGACAGCTGAAAGTCAGACACGTAGTTTTCCAACAGGAAGGCTGAGTGCAACATGGAGGTGTGGCAGTTGTTTACAAACATTTTTCTTTGTAATGTCGAAATAACAAGTGTCCAACTTCCATATCACACACGCACAACTGTAAATATATGTGTACATTGTGGGGTACTAGGGGGTAACTGCCCCCCCCCCCTGTAATTCACATAAAGACCACAAGATGTCATCAAATTATTTCCCCAAAACTTTCCGTGGCTGCCACTGCTCTTGCTCAACAAAAAATGTACTCTGTCATCACAACTTTTGGAAATATTTCAAACAAAACGATTTTGTGGTAAGTTTATCAAATTTTTTGACATTGAAAAAGTTGAGGATATATTCCAATGAAGTTAGATCTATAATAGTTTTTTTTAAATATACAAGTAGGAAAGCCTTATTACTTACTAAATCATTCCCAAATAAAACTGATTCAATGGATTTTAACAGACCCCTTTTTTGTTTTTGTCCTGGCACTACATAGCTAATTCAAATAACCAACTCATCAAGTTTTGATTATTTGAATCAGCTGTGTAGTGCTAGGGTAAAAGCCAAAACGTGCACCCAGGTGAGGCCCCAGGACCGAGTTTGGGAAACYCTACCCTATTGCAACACACTTTGGAAGGCGACACTTTGATCCGCTCGAACGCGCCCATTATCACCTCATTTCCTGGTCGACGGAATCAAGTATTTCCGCCGTATTACATTGACAGTTTAGTCTTCCGCATAATATGCCAAAGACAGCGAGCGGGGTGTAAGAAGAAAACGATAGGTAGCTAGCTATACAATTAAAGGTAAGATAACAATTTCATTGCAACACAGCCTATGTCATTTGCATACGTTCATTAATCATTATTACAATGTTTTCAGTGTCGAAAACATTTGCTCCTATGAAGAATAATTTTCTTGGGCGCAATACTGCCTGCTCACGAGCTGCCAAAAAAGATATCGGTGGACCGTCTTGTTTTTTTCCTCGAGCGTCGGTCGGGTCTATATGTTGTTGTGCTGAATTCGATGCCATATATGGTCATCTATTTAACCAGTTTAACGGATCATAATGATTTAATATCACTAACCCCAATTTGCATTAGGTAAAGTAACTGCACATTTGTGATTAGTTGATATAGTTGGAACAGAACTTGCAACAATGTAGCCAATTGCCCAATTACAATAAACTCACATTGCAACATTAAGCACAACAGTGAGTGGTTAGTTGCAGTAGTCTCGCGTTGAACTCAAATCACGTCTTAGGGAAGACTGGAGTCTCATCTATAGACGTTGTCTATACTCAATTTGCCCCAAAACTAATGATAACATTGCATGTTTTCACGCAAAATGTGGCATTTATAAAAACTGAACTAGACTTGAGAATTAGCTTGTCCTCCCGCAAACTTAGACCATGCGTACGACAGTTTCTAGTTGTTGAAGTATTRCATTGCAAGAAGGCTAAAGTAGCCTAGTGCAGGAATATGACACTTATTCATAACAAAAACGGGTAGATAAATTATAATATGAAAACATTTCCCGTTAGAGAAGAGCGAAAATCGATGCATTCTAAAATAATTAGAAAGGCATTAACGTTACATGTTATATTTCAGTAATTTAGCAGATGGCCTTATCCAGAGCAACTTAGTACATTCGTCTTAAGATGGATAGGTGGGACAACGCACAGTCAGTCATAGTATGTACATTTTCCCTCAATCAAGTAGACATCTAATTCCAACTATTTATTTCATTTCCATGATCATTGCAGAATAAATTACTCACCTTTTCTGACCGATGGTTTTATACTCACGAAATAGCCTACAACAGGTTAGGATAGGGTACCATTAATCCCACATCTCATTTTTCCATTGACGTTTGTAGGCTACGTCTGAAAACTGTAATGTCATATTTCGAGTAGACTGTCATTTATAAACATCATACATTGCACTGAGTGTACAAAACATTAGGAACATCCCCGTTTGGCCTCAGAACAGCCTCAATTCGTTGGGCATGGTCTACAAGTTGTTAAAAGCGTTGATGCTTCCCACTGTTGCTAAGTTGGCGGGATGTCCTTTGGGTGGTGGACCATTCTTGATACACACGGGACACTTGTGTGAAATACCCAGCAGCATTGTAGTTCGTGACACACTAAAACCAGTGCACCTGGCATCTACTACCATACCCCGTTCAAAGCCACTTACATTTTTGGTCTTGCCCATTCACCCACTGAGTTGAACACATACACAATCTGAGTTTCATCATATATTCCCCATTTCCACAAGGCTACTACTAGTCTACTTTTGCTTGTTTGCAATGCAATATTTCAACCACTAGAAACTGCGTACGCATTGTCTGAAGCCCTCACTCAATTCTGGACCTCAAAGCCAGTTCCACTGCTTTTTTTTTTTTTCAACGTTCCCCTCTAATCAGGGACTGATTTAGACTGGACACACCAGGTGGTTTCAATTAACTAACTATCAGGTAGAACAGAGTACCAGCAGGCTCCTGACCTTGTAGGGTAAGAGTTGAATGCCCCTGGTCTAAAGAKCGCAGGAGGATAAGCACAGTCTTGTGTCAAGTTCAGGTTTTATTAATGCCAACTTTTTTTTTTTGCGTGAACTGGTGCACGCAAGTTTTGGGGCATATTTTGTTTGTACAACACGTTTAGAAATGAGGCCCCGGGGATTGGCAACTCCAGACCTCTGGGGCCGGAGTTGTGTCACTCTTTTCCCCCATCCCTAGCAAATACAGCTGATTTAAACTAATTGCATTCTAAACTGAAGATCATGATTAGTTGATTATTGGAGTCAGGTTTGTTAGCTGGGGCAAAAGTGTAACACCAATCAGGCCTCCGAGGACTGGCGTTGACCATCCTATCAATGTAGAAAGTTGCCATTTCTACAATTGATTAGACTAATGTAGCTTCTGTACCTACTGTGTTATTGTCCCTTAGGCCAGTGTTTTTTTTTTATAACCATGATCATTATTTTTTTTTAGAGACCTGAACTACCTCACCTCGTTAAGGGCTTGATGATTAGTTTTCAAGTAACCTAACGTAGCAGGTGTAAAAAAACACCTGAGCTGCGTTTCTTTCTTTCTGGTCCTGATGAGGGRAAAAAACTGTCGGGAGGTTSTCTTCTGCATTGTTCAACCAATCCAATAAATGTGGCGGAGGAGTGTAGATGGAGTGTCGCCTTGTTAACCTCTCTGGGATCGTTCGGGACGTAAGCGTCCCACCTTGCCAACAGCCAGTGAAATTGCAGGGCGGCAAATTCAAACAGAAATCTCAATTAAAATTCCTCAAACATACAAGTATTATACAGCATTTTAAAGATATACTTCTTGTTAATCCAGCCACAGTCTCTGATTTCAAAAAGTCTTTACGGCGAAAGCACACCATGCGATTATGTTAGGTCAGCGCCTAGCCACAGAAAACCATACAGCCATTTTCCAACCAAGGAGAGGTGTCACAAGTCAGAAATAGCATTAAAATTAATCACTTACCTTTGATGATCTTCAACTGATGGCACTCCCAGGTCTCCATGTTAGACAATAAATGTTTGTTTTGTTCGATAAAGTTCATCTTTGTCCAAATACCTCCTTTTTGTTCGAGTTTAGTCCAGTAATCCAAATGCACAAAGCGCGGGCACAAAGTCCAGACAAAGTCAAAAGTTCCATTAAAGTTCGTAGAAACATGTCAAACAATGTTTCTAATCAATCCTTAGGGTGTTATCATAAATATTCAATACTGTTTTCATTAGAAAGGAAAGGGAACGAACCTCGCGCTCACGGGCGAGACTAAACTAAAGGCTTTCAGCCTGACCACTTGTTGAAACGGCTCTTATTCGCTCCCCTTTCACAATACAAGCCTGAAACAACTTCTAAAGACATCTACTGGAAGCCTTAGGAAGTGCAATCTGACCCCATAGACACAGTATATTGGATAGGCAATCACTTAAAAAAACTACAAACCTCAGATTTCCCACTTACGGGTTGAATTTCTCAGGTTTTTGCCTTCCATATGAGTTCTGTTATACTCACAGACATTATTTTAACAGTTTTGGAAACTTTAGTGTTTTCTATCCAAATGTTATATTCATATCCTAGCTTCTGAGCCTGAGTAACAGATAATTTACTCTGGGCACGCTTTTTATCCAAACTTCCCAATGCTGCCCCCATTGGGATAGCCCAATGAATTTAACCGAGTTTATAAACCGAGGCGCAACATCGCAAGACTTCTGTGAACGCAATCGAGGCACACTTGGGCCCGGTTTCCCAAAAGCATTTTAAGGCTTAAGTTCATCGTTAGAACCGTCGTAGGAGCGTTTTTAGATCTCCGAGATGTTTMTCCCAAAACCATCGTTATTAATGTTGCACTTGTAAACACTTGTAATCTAATGCCTGCCTCAGACCACTCGTAGAACAGTTAAGTGCGTCGTTAGATGCTTTTTTTGCCCTCCCAAGTCACTTTATCCTCAAAGATCTCCGCTAAACAACTTCAGATCAAAGTTGGCTACCAATACAAAGTTGCCAATGTCTTTGCATTTGATACAAACAAGCGACGTTTAAAAAAAAAATGCTTTAAATCAAGACAGAGATGACTGCATTAAAATATAAACAGTAGTATATATGTCTATTTCAATCATATTGAAATACATTAAATGTTCAATTGAGTTATATTTTGCTACTTGTAGGCTACTGTCTGTAATTTGTCTCAAATATATTTCATGTGTGGCTTAACGTGTGCAATAGTGTGCCAAATCTGTGATTTTTGTGCATTTTTATTGGATATACATTAGTATAGGCATCTGTGATTTAGTTCATTTTTATTAGGTAAGCATTAGAATAAGCCGCCTCAACATTTGCAGCCGTAGGTGGTAATACCTCAATAGGAGCTGATCCATTGTCAGTATTGTGAAATAATTCTGTTCAGGAAATATATTTGAATGGAGAAAGCTGATTCTAGAGCAGCGCTCCCTTTCTTTCGATCCTATCTGTATYKACACATGCTCCAATGATGCACTTAGCAACCGTTCTCTCTGCATGGTGTTTTGGGAAACGGCCGTTGTAGGAAAAATACAATGTTAAAACACTTGTAAGTTCCATCGCTGTAGGGAAACCAGGCCCAGGCAAGGAGTGCCTTTTTGATTTGATGACCGTTAGACCCGATGACGTGKTTCTGCGCATGAGCTTAGCTAGCTAACGTCGAAGACMTCGCCAAACGGRGAAGCAGTTTCTGCCTATGTTTTGGGGGGCTATATCAGCTTTAATATGGCATATAGATTGTAGCTTCCAKCAATGTAATTGTCTGCATCATGATGCGGTTAGGGGAACATAAAGGAAAATATATTTTCCCCTAACCCCACCACTAATTGGAGTAAACTAATGGAAAACAAAACTTAGGCTTCTACTTCCATCTTATACACACTATATACATTTTACGGACACAACATATTTTACAATTGTTCTTTTTAATCCTTCAGCTGCTCTATTTCCCCTCCCATCTACAGTGCATCCAGAAAGTATTCAGACCCCTTGACTTTTTCCACATAATGACAGAACGAACAGGTTTTTAGAAATGTTTGCAAATTTATAAAAAATAAACGGAAATATCACATTTACATAATTCAGACCCTTTACTCCGTACTTTGTTGAATCGCCTTTGGCAGCGATTACAGCCTCGAGTCTTCTTGGGTATGACGCTACAACCTTGGCACACCTGTATTTGGGGAGTTTCTCCCATTTTCTTCTCTGCAGATCCTTTCAAGCTCTGTCAGGTTGGATGGGGAGCGTCGCTGCACAGCTATTTTCTGGTCTTTTCAGAGATGTTCGATCGGGTTCAAGTCCGGGGTCTGGCTGGGCCACTCAAGGACATTCAGAGACATCCCGAAGCCACTCCTGCGTTGTCTTGGATGTTTGCTTAGGGTCGTTGTCCTGTTGGAAGGTGAACCTTTGCCCCAGTCTGAGGTCCGGAGCGCTCTGGAGTAGGGTTTCATCAAGGATCCGTCTGTACTTTGCTCCGTTCACCTTTCCCTCAATCCTGACTAGTCAATGCTGCCTCCACCGTGCTTCACCTTAGCTTCACCTTAGGGATGGTGCTAGGTTTCCTCCAGACGTGACGCTTGGTATTCAGGACAAAGAGTTCAATGTTGGTTTCATCAGACCAGAGAATCCAAGCTGGCTGTCGTGTGCCTTTAACTTAGGAGTGCCTTCCACCTGGCCACTCTACCATAAAGGCCTGATTAGTGGAATGTTGCAGAGATGGTTGTTTTTCTGGAAGGTTCTCCCATCCCCAGTCCCCAGCTCTGTCAGAGTGACCATCGGGTTCTTGGCCACCTCCTTGACCAAGGCCCTTATCCCCCGATTGCTCCGTTTGGCCRGACAGCCAGCTCTAGRAAGAGTCTTGGTGGTTCCAAAGTTCTTCAATTTAAGAATGATGGATKCCACTTTGTTCTTGGTAACCTTCTATGCTGCAGACATTTTTTGGTACCCTTCCCTAGATCTGCGCCTCGACACAATCCTGTCTCGGAGCTCTACGGATAATTCCTTCAACCTCATGGCTTGGTTTTTGTTCTGCCATGCACTGTCAACTGTGGGACATTACATAGACTGGTGTGTGCCTTTCCAAGCATGTCCAATCAATTGAATTTACAACCGGTGGAYGAAGTTGTAGAAACATCTCAAGGATGATCAATGGAAACATGATGCACCTGAGCTCAATTTCGAATCTCATAGCAAAGGGTCTGAATACTTATGTAAATAAGGTAAATTTGAAATATTTTTTTCATACATTTGCAAACATCTCTAAAAACCTGTTTATGCTTTGTCATTATGGGGTATTGTGTGTAAATTGATGAGTAGAAAATGCACTTAATCAGTTTTAGAATAAGGCTGTAACRTAACCAAATGTGGGAAAAGTCAAAGGGTCTGAATATTTTCAGAATGGAGTGTATGTACAGTATGTGTGATGGGATGTATGGATAGAATCTGTAGTATATCTGAAGAATAGTATATGTACAGCAATAGTTAAATATGTTATGTACAATATACATTCAGTCACACTTGAGGGAGGCTTTTAATGCAAGTAATGAGGATGAAAGGTTTTAAGATGGCCATAGATGGCTCTGCTTTCAAGTATTATTTTACATGGGGTAATATACTAAAGTAAATGGCAGTAATGCAAATAGGTCTACTGCCTGCATTTGAAATAAAAGCAGGCAAGCAAATCGAATTGACCCTTACCTTGATGTGAAATGTAAACCGCATGTACTGAAGGCCTGGCTTTTCTCTTTTTCAGCTGAGGCAGGGATGCATCTGACATCCACCCGCAGCAATCGTCACTGGATGTGATAAGTAGGCGTGCCTTCTTCTGACCAGTCGACGGGGCCAATACCTGCAAGCAGCAGGTGTGGGCACACCCCTTGAGTGGTGTGCGTTGCCAAAGCTCCTCGGCCTTTACTGTCATTGGCTGTGACTGGAGGAGCAACCAAGTAGCTGACTGACGCTTCATTAGTGGGTGGAGCCAGCCCAGAGTGAAAGGCGTGGCCAGTTATGGAGAGCATAAGTGGTAGCAGCGTGGACTCGAGAGCCACCCTTCGGGGCATAAACACCACACCTCTCTTGGCCCGCATAGAGTCTTATGAGGCGAGCGAGAAGAAGTGTATCTCTGATGTCAGGAGGACATTCTGCCTCTTTGTCACCTTTGACCTCCTCTTCATCACCTTGCTCTGGATCATTGAGCTCAATGTAAGTTTTTTTTATTTTTATGCGCCATGAAAGTGAATACAGACTCCTGGTAAGTGCAATCTGGATATGTGCGAACTCCTGCAATGAGGTTTTTCAGTCCCAATTCAATGACATTATAATGAATCGCTCCTGTTAACTTCATGCTCCGGTTTAGTGCACACTGTCACTACATGACAGTTGTACCAAGCTGTTGTATTTATCAGGCCCTTTCATAGCTTATTAAAGTATTGATAGAGCTCAATATTGACTACTGTAGTTTAAGATAAATGTATCGATGTATGAATCATTTTGAAACGCTACCTTTTTTGTTACTGGGAAAAGTTTGCAGTTACTGGTAACGTGTATCCAAAGGGCACTTMATTTACTATAACAGGCTTTTAAAAGCTATATGGCTTTTTCTGAACAATTTCTACTTTTTTTTTTTACCCACATATTTTATTGTAGTCCTGCATACTGAGTTTACATAACACTGCCTTTTACTTCCCACAACAGGGGTATTTGTTTTGCAACTGTTTACTCCAAACGGAAACCGTTTTGCAAAAAAATGTAGTTTCAATTGGACAACTTCAATTAGGTCCCTTTTCGTTCTGTTTGGTTCTTAAACAGTTTCMATTGCRATACGTATTGAATACACTCCTGGTTTCAGTGTCTTTTCACTGTGGTAAGATAACACTAATCATTGTTAAACGGAGTAGGCCAATTCTAACCAGCATTGGCCACTAGACTWTTGCCAGCTGATCTCTCCTTAAACCATCAAARCACACTAAAATCACCCGCACAGCTGATCTCAATTGCAACCATCATCCGCCACCGTTTCCCCRCTCCATAACGTGAATGGCAAATTTACCATGGCAAATCTACTTGTATGGCGTCGATTTCTCAAACTCAACACTCTAATGTACTTGTCCTCTTGTTCAGTTGTGCACCGGGGCCTCCCACTCTTTCTATTCTGGTTAGAGCCAGTTTGCGCTTTTCTGTGAAGGGATTATAGTACACAGCATTGTACGAGATCTTCAGTTTCTTGGTAATTTCTCGCATGGAATAGCATTCATTTCTCAGAAAAAGAATAGACCGATGAGTTTCAGAAGAAATTCTTTGTTTCTGGCCATTTTGAGCCTGTAATTGAACCCACAAATGCTGATACTCCAGATACTCAACTAGTCTAAAGAAGGTCAGTTTTATTGCGTCTTTAAATCAGCACAACAGTTTTCAGCTGTGCTAACATAATTGCAAAAGGGATTTCTAATGATCAATTAGCCTTTTTTTAAATGATCAACTCAGATTAGCTAACACAACGTGCCATTGGAACACAGGAGTGATGGTTGCTGATAATGGTGTTTCCTGCTGTTTCCAGCTGCAATAGTCATTTACAACATTAACGATGTCTACACTGTATTTCTGATCAATTTGATGTTATTTTAATGGACTCATTTTTTTGCTTTTCTTTCAAAAACAAGGACATTTCTAAGTGACAAACTTTTGAACGGTAGTGTACATGTAGGTAGGGGTAAAAGGAACTAGGCAATCAGGATAGATAATAAACTGAGTAACAGCAGCGTGTGTGTGTGAGAGAGCGTGTGTGTGTGTGTGTGGGGTGTAGTGTGGGTATAGTTCAGTGAGCGTGCATAGAGTCGGTCCAAGAGAGTCCGTGCAAATAGGCAGGGTGGCCATTTGATTAACTGTTCAGCAGTCTTATGGCTTTGGGGTTAAYGCTCTTTAGGAGCCTTTGGGTCCCAGACTTGGTGCTCCGGTACCGCTTGCGGTGCGGTAGCATAGAGGACACTCTGTGGTTTGGGTGGCTGGAGTCCTTGAAAATGTTTAGGGCCTTCCCGCCTGGTCCTGGATGCAGGGAGCTTGGCTCCAGTGATGTACTGGACCATATGCACTACCCTCTGTAGTAGCGCCTTACGGATACCAAGCAGTTACCATAACAAGTGTTGATGCAGCCAGTCAAGATGCTCTCAATGGTGCAGCTGTATAACTTATTGTGGATCTTAGGGCCCGTGCCGACTCTTTTCAGCCTCCTGATGGGGAAGAGGTGTTGTTGTGCCCGTTGGTGGGTTTGGACCATAATAGGTCCTTCGTGATGTGGACACCGAGGAACTTGACGCTCTCAACCCGCTCCACTACAGCCCCGTTCATGTGAATTGGGGTGTGCTTGGCCCTACGTTTTCTGTAGTCCACAAAACTGCCAGGTCACTGACCTCCTCCTTATAGGCTGTCACGTCATCGGTGATCAGGCCAATGTATTCAACTTTTTCTGGCCCATGGTGTTGCGTGTGAATGTTTATCCTTTTAAGTTTAGAAAAGAGACATTTTCAGTCCGACGTTTTAAACCTAGACTTGGACCACACACCCTCTCCACCGAATACCAGACGGGAAGCAAAATAGTGATTGCTTTGTGTCAGTTAGCCATTGATTCCTTCCAAACCATGCATTGTTGAATTTGCCATTTCTGCCTTGTTGTGTAATGTTTATGTCCAATGGCCGATGAGCACCGATTATGTTTTATCAATAATTGAAAAGGATTTGCCAGTAGATTGTCAACGTGATTCATGATGATAACTGCTTAACTTCTTTGGGCTGCAAGCCCGAGGCCGGGCACAATATGACAACAGCCACTTCAAGTGCAGGGCGCGAAATTCAAAATATTTTTTTTTTTTATATTTAACTTTCACACATTAACAAGTCCAATACAGCTAATGAAAGATACACATCTTGTGAATCCAGCCAACATGTCCGATTTTTAAAAATGTTTTACAGGGAAAACACCACGTATATTTATGTTAGCTCACCTCCAAATAGAAAAAAGCACAGACATTTTTCACAGCACAGGTAGCATGCACAAAACCAACATAACTAACCAAGATCCAACCAAACTAACCAAGAAACAACTTCATCAGATGACAGTCCTATAACATGTTACACAATAAATCTATGTTTTGTTCAAAAAATGTGCATATTTGAGGTATAA
>NC_036871.1:1615865-1622685 GCF_002910315.2 Salvelinus sp. IW2-2015
ATCCAAAGCTCGAGGTCATTGGCCACAGATAAAAAGACATCAAATGATGTTATATTTTACCATAGCTTTGAATGGAATGATCACGTCAAAAGCAAAATCTTAGCTAGCTAACTAGACAAGCGGTTATCATCATGAATCACGTTGACAATCTACTGGCAAATCCTTTTCAATTATTGATAAAACATATCGGTGCTCATCGGCCATTGGACATAAACATTACACAACAAGGCAGAATTGCAAATTCAACAATGCGTGGTTTGGAAGGAATCAATGGCTAACTGTGACACAAAGCAATCACTATTTTGCTTCCCGTCTGTTATTTGGTGGAGAGGGTGTGTGGACTCCAGCCACCCAAACCACAGAGTGTCCTCTTTGCTACCGCACCGCAAGCGGTACCGGAGCACCAAGTCTGGGACCCAAAGGCTCCTAAAGAGCTTAACCCCAAAGCCATAAGACTGCTGAACAGTTAATCAAATGGCCACCCTGCCTATTTGCACTGACTCTCTTGGACCGACTCTATGCACGCTCACTGAACTATACCCACACTACACCCCACACACACACACACACGCTCTCTCACACACACACGCTGCTGTTACTCAGTTTAATCTATCCTGATTGCCTAGTTCTTTTACCCCTACCTACATGTACACTACCGTTCAAAAGTTTGTCACTTAGAAATGTCCTTGTTTTTGAAAGAAAAGCAAAAAATGAGTCCATTAAAATAACATCAAATTGATCAGAAATACAGTGTAGCATCGTTTATGTTGTAAATGACTATTGCAGCTGGAAACAGCAGGAAACACCATATCAGCAACCATCACTCCTGTGTTCCAATGGCACGTTGTGTTAGCTAACTAGTTGGGCACTTCTAATGTAAATCTATGGCAGCACCCAAGGGGGCTTGAACTGCCTAGTGCTCCCTGAAGATTCTGCGGCAATGTAGTGTCCCCATGAGTGACAGAACACTGAGCCAATCACAGCGCAACTAGAGAAAATKACCAACGCCTACGCTCTGCTTTTGCTAGCTGCTCCTCYGAAACACCTGCATTTTGGAGCTGCCTTACTCAGGAGTCYGTGTTTGTGTGCAGCTTTATTAACTCAAGGATAWTTWTTTTTTTACATTCCACGAATCGCTTTCTCCTTTGCTGGAGTCTCATATTGCAGGAGTTTCCCCTTGAAATCATGTCCGTGGTAAGGACAACTTGGTTGCTGATTTGTCTTTCAAGGGTGGGCAGTCAAAGTTTTTTTGTTTAGTCAGTGTGTAGCCCTGGCATACATTTGACTGCACGTTTTTCCATATTAAAAATGAGTTTTGTTTTGGTTGGGCTCGTCCCAAAGGGATGAGAGCTCTAGAAAGCTACACAGAGAAATTTTACCTCTGTTTTTCTAAACTTCTGAGCTTTAGGCAGCAAAAAGCAAAAATTATATATATAATTAAGTGTGTATATGTACATAGGTGGCTGTTATGTCTTGGTTTTAACTCTCAGACATGTTTATACTGGAGAAGGCAACACATTKAAGTTGTGAAATGGRAGTTTTCTGTTGGTTGTGTGCAAACTTGTCCAACAAAAATGTTGGATATATTTGTTGTCTTTACGGGGGAAGGTGTTAAGTTTTGCTCTATTTCGWGGTTGGTTCTTTTTGGGTGTGGCTKGCCCTGATTGGAATCATCCTTGTTGGTCAGGATGTGTTGCACCTGTGCTGGCACAGGTGATATTTACGAGCAGCTGGTAGGGTTGCAAAGGGTCGGAAACTTTCCATGGGAAGTTAAGCCAGGGAATTTTGCTTAAATGCATCCAAGTTAGCAGTGAACCTTTTTTATGGGATACACATGGCAATTCTAGGTCTTGTGGCATATTTTGGTTAAACAATCCCCAATTCAATGTAATTGCAACCCTCTGCATGCACAGTGCATTCKTCCATCACATGTACAGCTGATTCTCAAGATCTTGCACACTAATGAGATGCTATTGAGCCCACACTACTACACTGTCTGAGCCAAGGACTACATGCTTTCTGGTACGTTTTTTGATTATAATACTGGGTGGGGTGAATATATTTTAAATTACATGCTTTTTTTGTTAACTAGTAAATAGTAGCCTACACCAGTATTTCAATTTCTAACTTGTTAACAATTTCTGCTAGTTAGTTTTTGACACCATGTGGGTTTAGCTTGCTTGAGCCTACTAACTGAGGAGTGTTAATTCACCCGTTTCCATACATGTTTCATTTTAGAACATTTATTTTACAAAGGTGTTAGATTAAACTGCTTAACTATTTATCTGTAATCTGTGAATTTTTATTTTTTACTCTTTTTCTAATCTTTACAGGAAAATGTCACGGGCACTATCTGATGTGTGGAGACATTTCACTGCAGCTAATGTAGAAGGAAAAGCTGTGTACATTTGCAAATACTGTGCCAAATCATATGTGAAGAATGCAACAAAGTGCATAAAGTTCCCTCAGTGCTCACAAGCAACCTCTGACAAAAGTCCCTCTACTTCTATTCGAGGTGAAAATTATGAATCAGACACCTTATCGATAGCAACAGCTCACGGTCCTCCTGGAATCAGACGTTTTTTTTGGCTCAATGGAGGAACGTAGTCAGAGATGCTGAGGAATGTCTTGCTCGAGCTGTGTATGCAACTGGTTCACCTCTGATGCTCACTGGCAATGTGTATTGGAAGAGATGTCTGAATGTTCTTCGCCCAGCATACACCCCTCCAACAAGACATGTTTTCTCCTAATTTGCTGGATGCAGAGTTCCGGTGAAGGTCAAGGAAATCATATTGCAATCATCTCTGATGGGTGTTTGAATGTTCTACATCTCCACCCCTCAGCCAGTATTCTACAAGAGCACAGACACAATGGACAACAGACACAAAGGTCTCTACATTGCAGATGAGCTGAAGGGGCAGTCATCAATGACCTTGGACCACAGAAGGTATTTGCACTGGTGACAGACAATGCTGTGAACATGATGGCTGTGCTACTCATGCATTGAATCTGCTCCTCAANTGGCTGTGCTACTCATGCATTGAATCTGCTCCTCAAGGACATCATTGCACTGAAAACAATGGATACACTTCAAGAGAGCCAAGGAAATGGTTAGGTATGTGAAGGGTCATCAAGATATAGCAGCAATCTACCTCACAAAGAAAAGTGAGAAGAATAAGAGCACCACATTGAAGCTGCCCAGCAACACACTTTGGGGTGGTGTTGTCATCATGTTTGACAGTCTCTTGGAGGGGAAAGAGTCTCCAAGAAATGGACATATCACACTCTGCCGATATGGAAAGCCCCATCAAGAGGATCCTCCTGGATGATTGTATTTTGGGAGAGTGTGGTAAGCAGCCTGAAACCTATAGCAGTAGCCATTGCACGGATTGAGGGAGACCATGCCATCCTGTCTGATGTTCAGACTCTGCTTGCAGATGTAAGAGAAGAAATCCGTACTGCTCTGTCCACTGCACTGTTGCTCCAAGCAGAGGAAACTGCAGTTCTGAAATATATCAAAGTGTGAAGTCTTCTGCCTGAAGCCTGTACACGCTGCAGCGTACATGTTGGACCCCAAGTATGCTGGCAAGAACATCCTGTCTGGTGCAGAGATCAACAAGGCCTATGGTGTCATCATTACCTTGTCTCACCACTTTGGCCTGGATGAGGGCAAGGTTATTGGCAGTCTGGCGAAGTACTCTTATAAGCAAGGGCTTTGGGATGGAGATGCAATATGGCAGTTGTGCCAACATATCTCATTAGCCACCTGGTGGAAGGGACTTTGTGGATCTGAGGCTCTTTCCCCTGTTGCCTCCATCATCCTCCAAATCACACCGACATCTACCGCCTCAGAGCGCAACTGGTCCTTGTTTAGGAACACACACACACCAAAGCACGCAACAGGCTGACCAATACAAGGGTTGAAAAATTGGTGGCCATCCTCAACAAGGTTGGAAAGTGMCAGTGAAGATGAGGCCTCAGAGTMTGATGTTCARGAGGTGGACATTGAGGTGGTCCAGGGAGAAGACATGGAAGCCTGAGGGGAAGACAACCAAAGCTTTAGTTTCTAGAGTATCATTTTACAGATGTATGTTGAAAACATTTTTGGGAGATGCGATGGATCATTCAATATTCCCTTTCTTTTGTAGTTCAGTGAAATCATCCCATGTGAAGAGTCGACTCATTTAATTAAAGTTCAATTTGTAACTATTTTTTCTATTGGAAGGATTTAATCATTTGCAATTATGTCTACTTATGATAAGGTAAAAGGTTTGTTTCTGTCTCCATGTGATATATCCAATACAAAAAAATCTACATTTTTAAATGGTATTAATATTAATTCCTGTTATTTCCCACGGAAAGTTTCCACCTCTGAATATTCCCCAAAATGTGCAACCCTAGCAGCTGGCATGAGAGATGTTGGAAGAGCTTTACTGGTGTTCAGCGCTTCCTCATTGAGTTTGTGAAAAACAAAACCTTTTATCTTGTTTTCCCCTTTACTTTTTACTCCATATTATACGTTTTTGTGGGGTTTAATTTTGGTTTGCTTTTTCTGGGGCAAATTTAGTACGCACACATGGTGGGTGTCTTTTAGTGGACACGTCATGAACACTCCACCTGTTTCGTTTTGGTTGTTAGTGACTGTTAGTTCCCACTTCTGTTTGAGCGGCTACGTTTTTGGTTTCTTGTTGGGTAACGTAACATGTCACAAGACTTTCATGAATACAACCAACTTATTGGTTCAGGGACCTCAACCCTCGAATCAACGGCAATTATTTATTTATTTTACTTTGGTACTCTGGACCCTGTCCTTGCATTTCAAGGCCGCAGTGAGACAATGACTTATCAGTGAGACAATGACTTATCAGTGAGACAATGACTTATCAGTGAGACAATGACTTATCAGTGAGACAATGACTTATCAGTAGAGACCAATGACCTATCAGTGAGCAATGACTTTATCAGTGGACACAAGACCTGCTCAGATAATCCCTACCATTGTGTCACTGAGCTGTCGTTGTACTGCTGCAAATGTACATTTCCCAGGAGTGTTGGCAGTCATAATGTAAGTCACCTAATTTATGTTCTTCTAAATGCCTCTGTCAAAATCTGCTCTAAAGCAGTATCCACACCCATTAAACGTAGTGATCATAATATAATAGCCATATCTAGAAAAAAACGATGTTCCAAAGAGTGGATTTTAAATGGTGTATAAGCGATCATAGAGGTTTTACAATGATTCCAAATGTTGAAGATGTGGAATATTTGTCGGTCTGWGTGTAATAAGTGACATCCTGATTCTGCACGTGAAGCATTTATGAAATTGCTTATTCCAGTTACTAATAAGCATGCACCCATTAAGATAATGACAAAATATGGTTAAATCCCCTTGAATTTAAAAATTGTATGGTTGAGAAGGATATGGCAAATAAGTCTGGCTGCACAACCGATTGGCAAACGTATTGCAAATTTGAGAAATCATGTGACTGAACTTAACAAAARGAAATTCTACTATGAAACTAAAATAAATTATATAAAGAAGGATAGTAAAAAGCTTTTAAATGAAATTTTGGCCAAAAATGCAAACTCATTTTTGCTGTAGCRTTAAGATTTCCCTTCACTGGAACTAAGGGACCAATGCCGAACCATGACAAACTGCCCCAGACCATTATTCCTCCTCCACTGAACTTCATAGTTGGCACTATGCATTGCGGCAGGTAGCGTTCTCTTGTCATCTGCCAAACCCAGATTTGTCCGTCGAACTGCCAGATGGTGAAGCGTGATTCATCACTCCAGAGAACGCCTTTCCACTGCTCCAGAGTCCAATGGCGGTGAGCTTTACACCACTCCARCCAATGCTTGGCATTGCRCATGGTGATCTTAGGCTTGTGTGCGGCTGTTTGGCCATGGAAACGCATTTCATGAAGTTCCCAACAAACAGTTATTGCGCTGACGTTGCTTCCAAAGGCAGTTTCAAACTCTAGTGAGTGTTGCAACCAAGGACAGATGATTTTTACGCACTTCAGCTCTCGGCGGTCCCGGTCTGTGAGCTTGTGTGGCCTGCCACATTCGTGGCTGAGCCGTTGTTGCTCCTAGAAGTTTCCACTTCACAATAACAGTACTTACAGTTCACCGGGGCAGCGCTAGCAGGACAGACATTTTACAAACTGACATGTTGGAAAGGTGACATCCTATGACAGTGCCGTGTTAAGTCACTGAGCTCTTCAGTAAGCCTTTCTACTGCCAATGTTTGTCTATGGAGATTGCATGGTTGTATGGTTGATTTTATACACCTGTCAGCAATGTGTGTGTGTGTGTGTGTGTGTGTGTGTGTGTGTGTGTGTGTGGCTGAAATAGTTGACAGTGCATGTCTGAGCAAAAATCAAGCCTTGAGATCGAAGGAATTGTCCATAGAGCTCCGAGACAGGATTGTGTCGATGCACAGATCTGGGGAAGGGTAAAAACAAATGTCTGCAGCATTGAAGGGCCTCAAGATCAGTGGCCTCCATCATTCTTAACTGGAAGAACTTTGGAACCRCCAAGAATCTCACTAGAGCTGGCCGCCCGGCCAAACTGAGCAATTGGGGGAGAAGGGCCTTGGTCAGTGAGGTGATCAAGAACCTGATGGTAACTCTGACAGAGAAGAGAGAGAATTCCTTAGGCACCTCTTGGCAACCAGGCTGTCATGTGCTTTTTACTGAGGGTGCTTCCGTCTGGCCACTCTACCACAAAGGCCTGATTGGTGGAGTGCTGCAGAGAGTTGGGAGAACCTTCCGAAAGGACAACTATCTCCACAAAAGGAACTCTAGAACTCTTCAGC
>NC_036871.1:1628672-1634613 GCF_002910315.2 Salvelinus sp. IW2-2015
AGAATCAAGGGAAAGATGAACGGCGCAAAGTACAGAGATCCTTGCTGAAAACCTGCTCCAGAGTGCTCAGGGCCTCAGACTGGCGTGACGGTTCACCTTCCAACAGGACAATGACCCTAAGCGCACAGCCAAGGCTTCGGGACAAGTCTGAATGTCCTTGAGTGGCCCAGCYAGAGCCCAGACTTGAACCCGATCGAACATCTCTGGAGAGACCTGAAAATAGCTGTGCAGCGACGCTCCCCAACCAACCTGAAGAATGGGAGGAACTCCCCAAATACCGGTGTGCCAAGCTTGTAGCATCATACCCAAGAAGACTCGGGGCTGTAATCGCTGCCAAAGGTGCATCAACAAAGTAAAGAGTCTGAATACTTATGTATATTTAATTTTTTTAACTCAATTTCCCAAAGTTTTTTTGTTGTTGGTCATTATGGTGTTTAGACTGAGGAAGAAAATGACGACCAAAAAAATAACATGTAGGCTAATTAATCTGCCGTAGCAAAAATATATAGGTGTTTTGTGCATGAGGAAAAGTACAATTTGAGTCTTGTCTTAATCTMATTTGCAGCTTCATTTTGTCCACAAATCTATTGGTTAAAGTTAAGTATCCAAAAATCACATTACCATAACTATATGCATGTTTGTGGAATTGTTTTGATTGGAATACAACAGACAAACAATGTGTGAGAAGAGTCACCGTATTAATGAACACCGTGATTACTTGATCTCTCTAATGCACACAACAGGTCTTTGTTACAGGTGAGAGGCATTTGCGCACAAAATTATATTCTCGCTCACTTTCTCTCTCCCCTTTTTCTCTCCCAGTTTTCAGTTCAGTTTGCTTTATTGGCATGATGTAACAATGTACTTATTGCCAAAGCTTACTTTGCAGGTTTACAAAATKGATTATTATTAATTATGTTAACGGCACAAGAGTAACGGCAATAACCAAGGGTCAAAATAAGCATAGAGGACAAGTGCAGGTTGGTTGGTCTGTCATACACTGTCCCTCATCTTATGGCAGGCAGCAAGGTAGTGCGCTGCCAACCCACAGCTGTCTGCGTGCGTAGCTTATCCTCTACAGGGAGTCATGTTTTACTGTGTCTACCCTTCTCAATGACAAAGCTGTGCTCACTGAGCCTGTACCTTGTCAAGGGTTTTCTAAGGTTTTGATCAGTAACCATGGTCAAATAGTTTGCCACAGTGTACTGTCAATTTAGGGCCAGATAGCACTGCGCTTGTTTCCCAATAAGTAATGTAAACTCAGCAAAAAAAGAAACGTCTTCTCACTGGCAACTGCGTTTATTTGCCGCAAACTTAACGTGTAAATATTTGTATGAACATAAGATTCAACAACTGAAACATAAACTGAACAAGTTCCACAGACACGTGACTAACAGAAATTTAAAAAATGGTCCTTGAACAAAGGGGGGGGGGGTCAAAATCAAAACTAAAGTTAGTATCTAGTGTGGCCACCAGCTGCATTAAGTACTGCAGTGCATCTCCTCCTCATGGACTGCACCAGATTTGACAGTTCTTGCTGTGAGATGTTACCCCACTCTTCCACCAAGGCACCTGCAAGTTCCCGGACATTTCTGGGCGGAATGGCCCTAGCCCTCACCCTCCAACAGGTCCCAGACATGCTCAATGGGATTGAGATCCGGGCTCTTCGCTGGCCATGGCAAAACACTGACATTCCTGTCTTGCAGGAAATCATGCACAGAACGAGCAGTATGGCTAGTGGCATTGTCATGCTTGAGGGTCATGTCAGGATGAGCCTGCAGGAAGGTACCACATGAGGGAGGAGGATGTATTCCCTGTAGCGCACAGCGTTGAGAATGCACCCCCCCCCCAGACCACCCTCCACCTCCAAATTGATCCCGCTCCAGATTACAGGCCTCATTCCTTCGACGATAAACCCCCTTCACCCCTGGTGAGACACAACCGTGACTCGTCAGTGAAGAGCACTTTTTGCCAGTCCTGTCTGGTCCAGTGACGGTGGGTTTGTGCCCATAGGCGACGTTGTTGTGGGTGATGTCTTGTGAGGACCTGCCTTACAACATGCCTACAAGCCCTCAGTCCAGCCTCTCTCAGCCTATTGCGGACAGTCTGAGCACTGATGGAGGGATTGTGCATTCCTGGTGTAACTCGGGCAGTTGTAGCCATCCTCTTCCTGTCCCGCAGGTGTAATGTTCGGCTGTACCGATCCTGTGCAGGTTTTACATGTGGTCTGTTATACGAGGACGATCAGCTGTCCGTCCTGTCTCCCTGTAGCGCTGTCTTAAGCGTCTCACAGTACGGACATTGCAATTTATTGCTAATTCCTCTTTTTTTAGGTTTTTCCAATTTTGCCAGAAGTTGTTTGTTTATGGACTCCTCAATCAGTGTCAGCTGCTTGCTGTTGCACTGTGCTTTTTTGGTTCTGAGTGTACGTTAATAGAGTTTTAATGTCTCACAGTAATGAAGGTGTAGTTCACCATTATTTGGGTCTCTGTGCTTTTGGTTTGATAGTGTTCTAATGTTTTATTTTTGTTCCCTTATTTTACAATCTGCATAAAAACAGTTGTCATCTGGTCTTTTTTTTCATTTTTTTTTTCATTTCAGCTCTGCTGATTTTTTGTTTTTYGCCTGAATATATTGCTGATGTTTTTTATTGCTAGATTGATGCCTTAGTGTTAGTGGATGTACTATCCCAGAAAGTTATCTAAGAGTGTTTGGATATTTTGGTTACTGGTTGCTTTCTGGTATTCTTCTGTGCTGTTTTGGGCCCATCTGTATGCATTTCTGATGTTGTACAGCTTACTGGGCTGTGAATGTGTGGTTTCCATATCTGTTCTCTTGAGGAACAATGTAATTTGGCTGATCAGACAGGGGTGTTAGTGGCTTGACAGTGAATGAGCTGAGAGAAGGGGTCAATGTCTGTAATCATACTGTGCTGTGGCCAAGAGGTGAGCAGTAGGTGAATCTCCCCAAAGAGTCCCCCCTGTAACCTACCATTGACAAAGTACAGACCCAGGCTTCGACAGAGCTGCAACGGGTTGATTTTATTGCAAAAATCGCTGAAGTTAGAGACCTATTTCCCTCACCAACTTTAAACATCTGCTATCTGAGCAGCTAACCGATCGCTGCAGCTGTACATAGTCCATCTGTAAACAGCCCACCCAAAACAGTCCCCTTACTGTTTTTATTTACTTTTTCTGCTCTTTTGCACACCAGTATCTCTACTTGCACATGATCATCTGATGATTTATCACTCCAGTGTTAATCTGCTAAATTGTAATTATTCGCTCCTATGGCCTATTTATTGCCTACCTCCTCATGCCTTTTGCACACAATGTATATAGACAATTTTTTTTCCCCCTACTGTGTTATTGACTTGCTTATTGTTTACTCCATGTGTAACTCTGTGTTGTTGTCTGTGTCACACTGCTTTGCTTTATCTTGGCCAGGTCGCAGTTGTAAATGAGAACTTGTTCTCAACTAGCCTACCTCAACTAAAATCCCTTCCGTTTTTGTTGACACTTGTTTCTATGGGGGAGATGAAGACAGTTAGAAACAGTATGGCCTGTAATAAAGCTGTCCCCTCGTGTGCTCGTTAGATCAGGTAGTGTTGCTGTGCACACATTTGTGTCCCCACAGATGAGCACATTTCCTCTCTTCCTCAAGGGTGGGGAATATCTCCTCTGAGTAATATGGGGATTCTGATGGGGGGATATATATATATATATATATATAATCCACTGCTCAAAAAATAAAGGGACACTTAAACAACACAATGTAACTCCAAGTCAATCACACTTCTGTGAAATCAACTGTCCACTTAGAAGCAACACTGATTGACAATAAATTTCACATGCTGTTATGGCAAATGGAATAGACAACAGGTGGAAATATAGGCATTAGCAAGACACCCAATAAAGGAGTGGTTCTGCAGGTCGTGACCACAGACCACTTCTCAGTTCCTATGCTTCTGGCTGATGTTTTGGTCACTTTTGAATGCTGGCGGTGCTTCACTCTAGTGGTAGCATGAGACGGAGTCTACAACCCAACAAGTGGCTCAGGTAGTGCAGCTCATCCAGATGGCACATCAATGCGAGCTGTGCAAAAGGTTTGCTGTGTCTGTCAGCGTAGTGTCAGAGCATGGAGGCGCTACCAGGAGACGTGGAGGAGGCCGTAGGAGGGCAACAACCCAGAAGCAGGACCGCTACCTCCGCCTTTGTGCAAGGAGAGCACTGCCAGAGGCCTGCAAAATGACTCCAGCAGGCCACAAATGTGCATGTGTCTGCTCAACGGTCAGAAACAGACTCCATGAGGCCCGACGTCCACAGGTGGGGGTTGTTGCTTCACCCAACACCGTGCAGGCGTTTGGCATTTGCCAGAGACACCAAGATTGGCAAAGTTCGACCACTGGCGCCCTGTGCTCTTTATCATATGATACAGGTTATCAACTGGAAAAAAAGCACGTTGACAGACGTGGACAGAGTCTGGGAGCACGCCGGTGGAGACGTTCGTGCTGCTGCAACATCACTCCGCATGACCGGTTTGCGTGGTGGGTCAGTCATGTTGTGGGTTTCTTTGAGGGCGCACAGCCCCCATGGTTGCTCGCCAGAGTAGCCTGACTGCCATTAGGTACCGAGATGAGATCCTCAGACCCCTTGTGAGACCATATGCTGGTGCGGTTGGCCCTGGGTTCCTCCTAATGCAAGTAATTTATTTTCATTTTTAACCAGATGTGATGATATCTACAAATTGAGGGGATCAATTCAATTTTGTAGTTCGGATTTGTACCAAATGTTCAAACCTCCAGAGCCGCTTTCTCACTTTCTGGTGTGTAGGTACCCAGGCGCAACACTGTCTAGTTTACCAACCATTGAACTGTGACTGTCTCCCCTCATTCTTTCTACTTATGGATTACCACTACACACACACTTTATGTTCTGGTGCAGTTTGGGCAATTTAAAGTATTGATTGGGAACTTATTTGTGGAGGAATGTAACTTTTTCTGGGTGATTTGTGATGTTTTATTTGTGCTTACCCTTTGTGTGTGTGTGGGGGGGGGGGGGGGGGAGTGCTACAAACAAAAGACAATGAATACATTTAAAACTCATAAATGGAATGAAATAAACCAAAACGTGTTGCTCGCAAGTGTAGCTTAGGTTGTTATACACATCTAGATGTGTATAAGAGACAGCTTGTGAGGAAACACTTTTGGTTTATCTCATTCCATTGATTCATTGTCAGGAGCGCTACAAACAAAAGACAATGAATACATTTAAAACTCATAAATGGAATGAAATAAACCAAAACGTGTTGCTCGCAAGTGTAGCTTAGGTTGTGCGGTCCGCAAACAATGTGTCCACTCGACAGTGAGAATGGTCATATTTGATGCATTAACATATAGCCCTAAATGGAATAGTACAAAAATTGCAAACCCTGCCTGTTTTTTATGTGTATATGAATAACTCACGTCGGAGCGTTTGGTAAAGTTTTAGCATAATCCTTTACTCAGGTATAACATGTTACAGGCCACGACATCCCAATCAGACACTCATAATGCACCTGTTTTATATATCCTAGATAGGTGCCCCACTAAGCGCCATCTCTGGGTTGGCATTATGCCCATTATCTTAACACCGCCCATCTGACACTCCAGGCAGGCTAGCGAACTCTCAAAGTATAGWATTTCGACATCTGACACACACACACATTTTTATTTCTTTACAGGTCTGAAAGATAATCCACACAATCTTCTGTGTCCCTGTCCGATTCCGAAAATCATGTCATGAACATTTCCAGCGAACTCTTATCAATTTGCTTTGTTTAACTTCAAGTAGATTTACAATTCAACTCTTGACTTGAGGTTCCCCTTGGGGGCAGAGTTGCTCCAAGGGAAGTGGTCCATCTCTCCTGGCAGTGGGTCACTCTTCCCACTGATTTCCCCCCC
>NC_036871.1:1634633-1663002 GCF_002910315.2 Salvelinus sp. IW2-2015
CCAGCCCAGAGGACTTCAAGAACATCATGCTGTCGTCCAAACCGTTGTGATTAAAATAAATGTTTTTATTGAAATCTTCACCAATGCCTCCTTGTCTTCTGTACTCTATAAAAATGTTCATATACTGCTTTATTCTAGTAGGAGTGTATACAAGTGTAGTAGTCTGAGTGTAGTTATTTGTAATGAAAAGTGTGATCTAACTGCCCCACAATATAAAGTACTAAGGTTGATATAGTAGTATATCAAAGTAATCAGACCAATTATTTTACAAAGTTTAACTTTGCCTATATTTAAGTAACTTTTTAAACTTAAACTACCACAAAAATACTTTACTACAGGTAAAGCACGTCTCAATTGTATTTAATTTAAAATGACCTAGTTAAGTTGATCTTCAATAACTTTATTTTCGCGGAAGAGGAGCCTCGATGTAGGCATAATTTGGTTGAGTAATTGTCTGCAATTAAATGTTAACTAAATCATAGTCTACATTTACAGTCCAATCAATTTTATTTCAGTTGTAATATGTCACATTCTTCCATTTGTTCCTGATAAGATGTTTCGTCATTGGGGCAGGAGTAGTGACCTTTTACCATGCCTTTTCTGCTGTCTTCTATTAAGCCGGCTTGACATCGGAACAGCGTCAGATCAGCTGGTCTACTAGGTTTTTTATTCATTGCARCTAAGGTTATTTTAGCTCGGCTCGCTGCATAATCTCCCGTTAGTAGTGTGTTAAGAAATACAGCAGTAACCTGCAGGTAAGGCGCAGGTTCCGCGATTTTGTTGCGAACAGGCCAGTGGTCATGTTTGAATCAGGTTAAGGTTGAGCTTATCAATTACAGGGTTATCATTAGGGCTCATAATGGGAAATGAAAATTAGCTTTTGTTATTGGAGAAGTCCAGATAGTTCCTCCCTGGTTCGGTCTGTTTGATTCCATTTCCTTTTGAGTATGTTGGTATAGTATGAGTACATTTATGGTTATACAACCACAACTTTGAGAAAGGGCTCCACAGGAGGAAGTCTTTTTTTTTTATCTTCCTTTTTTTAACTACAGGACAACCTGTTTGTACCAGTTTCTACACTGACCCTTTGACCTTTTTTAAAATAGTAACACACACACAGACTTCTCAGGCTTTTAAATCTATGAATGAACTGATATCATCTTCTTCATGTAATATTTACTTCTTCTGTCTACATTGCCAATGCCAACAGTTAGTCGTTACTAAAGTGCATGCCAATCACGGATAACATARCAAGTCGCATATTTGAAAGGGGGGACATTTGAAAATGTTTGGTATTTTAAGAATTAATTTAATCTGTGACAAGATAACTCAATGTATTGACTACAGATTTGGGTATTTTGCACCTGTCTTATCTGTCAAATCCATTCCTTTTTTGTTTTTGTCTTCATAGGTGAACGGAGGAATCGAGAAGCGGCTGGATAAGGAGGTCTTACACTATGACTACCACGCCTCATTCTTCGACATATTTGTAAGTCCATTATGCTGCATCTTTGCTCAGTCAGAGTACAGTSCTCATTTGTTATCCAGATCAGGCAGACATGATGACGTAAATTGCGACTGAATATCCCCTAGCTCCTGGCTGTGTTGCGGTTTGCAGCCCTAATCTTGGCCTATGCTGTTTGTAAACTGCGTCACTGGTGGGCCATAGCGGTAGGTGAACCATCCTATGACTCAAACGCATTTTCACATTTGCTACACTAGAGGATGCTGTTTCCCCTGTGCAGGTCCTGTTGTACATGTTCATTGTGCCTGTTTTCAGTCAAGCAATCAATCGAATAGACAGTAATTGCATGTCAACACATTTCCTGTTTTTTTKCAATAGTCCACTTATGATGCAGTGACATTTTCTTCATGATTTCATTTTTACTGACGTAATATATTTAATGCCAACTACAAGTAGTAAGTGTTTTCTGATCTGTCTTTCCATCACAGATAACCACAGCAACCACAAGTGCTTTCTTGATCGCAAAAGTCATTTTATCAAAGGTATGTTTTTATTAAAGTATKTCTGACATACATTTTCATTCCTCTTGTTAAAATTATTTCATCATTTGAATACAATAGGAGGGATATGCAATACATCTCCTTTCTGACATATTTGAAGGATGGTATGATGTTTGGATTTTCATGTTTGGATTGTGAATCGAATAATGTAAGCATTACTGTWGGACTTGGTGTTGGCACATTRGTTCCTCCTTTAAAAGTTGCGAGCTTACACCGCGGGACTTAGAGGTACCCAGCGTCACGGCTTCATTGCTCCAGACCACCACAAGGGGGAGTTAGAGCACTCATTATGCATTTGGGTCCCAAGGTTTTTATATGACTAATCATATTGAGTGGTTCCAATGACGAATTTGATGCGAGCCACCCGTCCCTGGTGACTTTCTTCAGCAAAGATGGCTGACTAAACATTACGGGGAAGCAGATGTAAGTAGTTATAACGTCATAACAAGTTAAGCAAAACATTTACAATTGAGAGGAATGTGGTAGTTAATGTAGAGACAAACGATTGTGCATATTTTTTTGTCATAAAGTTAATTTACGAAAATCGCTATTTAGCAAGTTTTGTTTTAGTCATATCTAATACCAGGTGTATCAAACTCCATTATTTGAATGATGCTGTGTCTGCATGTATGTATTACAATTATACACTTCAACAATGTTTACCACTCCTGCTCCTGGGACATCAATGATTACACATTGTAACTATGCAATAGACTAGAAACATGATTTAAGTAAAGGCTGTTTTGTAATTCATATATACAGAATAAAAAACAGTACGTCCTGCCAGCACGCCCACAAGCGTGCTGAATGACGCGTGGAAGAGGGCGAGGAATGAGATGGGAGTAACAATCCAGGCTATTTGTCTGAGACCAGCATAATAATGTAATGAAACAAGCAGGGAGCAGGTTTCGAAACCTCAACATTCTAGCCCGAAGTCCAGCACGCTATCGCCTGTGCCCAAATGAATGAATTGGGGTTGGGGCCGATTGTGGCTAAAAACACTATCAAGGGGAAAAGGTACTATTCGTTTTTCACAGGCATAGCAGGATGGGCTATTAGCTGAACAATTCAACTTTTTTACTAAATAATTGTCTAATAGCCGAACTAGGTGTGAACCCCCCCCCAACTTGCAACAAATCATTAGTATCTACCTACACACGGTTAATGTTCTGGGGGAAAAAGTGTGTGTGTTTCATTGGTCCCGAGTGGTGCAGCGGTCTAAGGCACTGCATCTTGGTGCAAGAGGCTTTTTTTCTACAGTCCCTGGTTCGAATTCAGGGTGTATCACATCCGATCGTGATTGGGAGTGCCATAGGGTGCACAATTGGCCCAGCGTCATCCGCGTTTGGCCGGGGTAGGCCGTCATTGTAAATAAGAACTGGTTCTTACCTGACTTGCCTAGTTAAATAAAGGTTCAATTAAAAAAAAMAACTGGCAGCAACCGCAGTGCAATCAATAGGAGGTGAACAGTGGCTGGTGCTGAAAATATAGCAAACTTGTTATGCAAGTGTTGCACACCAACAGATGGAGAAACCTACACCAGTCGAGCAATTCATTTCAACAATAATTTTAATTTRACTTTCCAATTAAGCCCTCTTGTTTACAGTCTATTTCTTCGTAGCCTAGACCTATATAAAATAACTTAGCCTACCTCAGCCAGTTATGAGGCTTAACAGCCTAATAGAAGTAGGATTTATTTTATTTTATTAGGCCTACCTACAATTGCAACTGGTCAAAMATGTAGCATCATAGCACTTAGCATTTTTTTAAAGTCTTCACGTTCAAACTACTGTCCCTCAACTTGCAATGTATTTGATGCTTAAGTACTGTAAAGTRTTACATTTYTAACTCAAAACACAATTTCTTCATCAACATCTTTATGCTTTCGTTAATCTTCTTGATTAACAAGCAAATTGCTCAAGGGCCACGGTTGATTCGTCTGTGAAGATGACGTTTATTGAATGTCTCGCCAGCCTTGATCCATGCCTGGGCTTGCACGACGCAAAGTTCTTTGTTTGTCAGACGAATTATTGGAATCATTGACTCACTCACGCGTTGAAAAGGGCGAGGAACGAGATGGAGTCACAATCCTTGCCAGGCACACCTGTGAGCTCTGGAACTCCACCTCCRACAGGCAGAGTCAACATACGTGACGGCTTCGTCAGGTCTTCGGTTCACCCTGACATTTCCATTCGTCTTCTGACAACAGAACTTGACCAACTGCTCACCAGGCACAGCAAGGGCCGCCCAGACCGTTATGCTGTTCTGCYATTCCAAGGATGTGTAACCGAAGAGATGCCATGAGTGGGCACAGAATACATAGCCTTCCCGCTGTGGATGTCTATTTCAGCACCATTTCGCGCTGATCTTAGACAAGCATGGAGAAATGAAAATGTTCAAATATTCCATGATATTCTTAAGATATGTGTTGACTGAATATAAGCAAGTGATGTCTGCTAAATAACAAGTTAGGTTCCTCCAGAAACCTAATGGAAAATGCCCCTTTAGATATTAATTTAGAATCCTCCAATCCTCTATATGTAATTATTGGCGGAGAGTCACGTCATATTTTTCGATATACTGTAGGCCTACTGTAGGTGACATGAGTCTCACTAGTGTTGAGTAATGTGGTGTAGGTCTTATTTATTTAAAGAGCATATTGACGTTAGAAGCAATAGGATTTGAAGCAAAAGCCTACAACTATTTTAGCAATGTTTCGCGTTGCTCTGAGACAAGCATGGGGACTCTGAGACAGACTTCCTCCCCATCAGGGATTTGAACCCCGGTCTCTCGTCTGCACGACACAGGGATTCTTTAGCTAAATAGCCCAGTACTGTACGGCCGACTGTCGTGTTGTACAGCGCCATATTTTCCGTTCCAGCAGGTACCAGTCAAAAGTTTGGATACACCTACTCATTCCAGGATTTTTCTATATTTGTACTATTTTCTACATTGTGAAATAACTATGAAATAACACACATGGAATCAGTTAAGAACAAATTCTTATTTACAAGGACAGCCTACTCCTTCCTCCCCAACGGGCCGCATTCTGTAGTACAGACAGCCTGTTCTCCCTTATGTAAGAAATTAGGCACTTTCCCATGTTTACTACAGTATGTATTGTAGACTGCACAGTAGCCTAATAAACAAATGAACACATTTTTWAAATAAAATAATGATTAAAAAGTATTTCAAAATGCAGATGTTATTTACTTATGGATCCATAATGAATTACTATGGGAATAAATATCACTGATTTACAGAAATATTGGAGCAAAGTTGTCTAATGAAGGCAAAAAATKTAGAAATCTGTAGCCTACTCCCGACCGTCACGTTGTACAGCGCCATATTTTCCATTCCATCCTAATGGAGACCATGAGGGTTTCGTTTTTCTTTTTTCTCTGAATAGAAACACCATAAAATTAATCAAATGAATTAAGCCACATTTCTTAATTAATCCCATATACTATGTTATTACAAAAAGGTTTTTAAATTCTCTGGTAATGCCAATACGGAATACTATCAAATGCTTCTCAAAGATGCCCTCTGGTGGTCAAACTAGCAATAAGTTGCAGTAACAGAAATGGCTCACAATTAAATGACGTGCCACAGAATGCTGCGGCAGCACGCAAGGTGTGCCGYAGTATGACGCAACTTTTAAAGGAGGAATCGCTGTACATGTTTAGTGTCTGTGCATGTCAGTGTTTTTGACAGTATGCAAGTAACAACATATGTTTGCTTATGTGTTTTTTGCTATTTGAACTAAGAGCAAGTTAGTTTTTTGTGTGTGCATGTTTCAGCTCCTTTCCCAGGGGGCCTTTGGGTACCTGCTGCCCATCATCTCTTTCATCCTGGTCTGGATAGAGACGTGGCTACTAGACTTTAAGGTCCTGCCTCAGGAGGCTGACGATGAGAACAGTGAGTATAGGAAACTTTCCCAATGCACTCCTAGGGTGCATCCCAATAATATCTCCTTTCTCCTGAGGTGTACACCCGTTCACTACTTCCCACAAATCTAAAAGCATTGGATTGGTRGAGGTATGGGCTAGAGGGAGTCTTCACCACATGTTTCAACAAATAAGTAAATGAAGGGAAAGGGAAGTGAACAAGTACACACTTTGGGAGGAAGCGATAATCTTCTAAATTGACTTATTTTGATTTATACTCACAGTTTATAGAAACGGAAGAAATACACATTTTAAATCATAATGTAATATAAAAACACATGTAGAGACAAATGGGTTACATATCCTTTTGTCTTGATTGGAGTCATTTGTATTGTTAAAAGCTCAAATTATTGTAGTGGGTCTCTTTTGACTAACAAACTTGCCATTGTGCTTGCTGCCACAGTGTTTTCCTTCMCCGCATTCAGCAAAACATGACCGCATCTGTATATACAGTGCGTCTGGAAAATATTCAGACCCCTTCACTTTTTCCACATTTTGTTACGTTACAGCCTTATCTTAAAATGTATTAAATACATTTTTCCCTCATCAATCTACACAAAATACCCCATAAT
Organism: Salvelinus sp. IW2-2015; assembly: GCF_002910315.2. NCBI lineage: Eukaryota > Metazoa > Chordata > Actinopteri > Salmoniformes > Salmonidae > Salvelinus > Salvelinus sp. IW2-2015. The sequence goes on from NC_036871.1 coordinate 1,641,178, forward strand.
GACAAAGCGGAAAACAGGTAATTCAGACCCTTTGCTATGAGACTCGAAATTGAGCTCAGGTGCATTCTGTTTCCATTGATCATCCTTGAGATGTTTATACAACTTGATTGGCGTCCACCTGTGGTAAATTCAATTGATTGGACATGATTTGGAAAGGCACAAACCGTGTCTATATAAGGTTCCACGGTTGACAGTTCATGTCAGAGCAAAAACCAAGCCATGAGGTCGAAGGATTTCGYGTTACACCTGAATTCAAAATGGATTAAGTTGTTTTTTCTCACCCATCTACACACAGTACCCCATAATAACAAAACATGTTTTAAGAAATGTTCATTACTTGCAGAAATATCAAATTTACATAGGTATTCACACCCCTGAGTCAATACATTTTAGAATKACCTTTGGCAGCGATTGCAGCTGTGAGTATTTCTGGGTAAATTTCTTGACAGCCTTTTAAAATTCTTGCCATAGCTTTTCAAGACGATTTTAAGTTAACTGTAACTAGGCCAATCGGSAACATTCAATGTTGTCTTGGTAAGCAACTCCAGTGTATATTTGGCCTTGTTGTTTTAGGTTAATATTATTTAGGTTATTGTCCTGCTGAAAGGTGAATTTGTCTGTTGGAAAGCAGACTGAATGAGATTTTCCTCTAGGATTCTGCCTGTGCATAGCTCTATTCCGTTTGTTTACTGCTGAACTTATTTAGGCTTGCCATAACAAAGGGATTGAATACTTATTGGCTCAAGACATTTCATTTTTAGTTGATTTGTACACATTTCAAAAAACATAATTCCACTTTGACATTATGGGTGTATTGTGTTTAAGCCAGTGACACAATCTCAACACATTTTTATACAGGCTATAACAAAACAAAATGGGGAGAAAGTCAAGGGTTGTGAATAATTTCTGAAGGCAAGTKGTACTATGTTACAGCGACACTTACGTGTCATCATTGTGTTTTCATCCCATCAGGATTTCTTTCTATAATGGACGCCCCTGAAAGGGCCCCCTTCATGCAACCAGGACCACTTTCAGATGGGCAGTTCTACTCCCCACCCGAGTCTGTGGCAGGTGAGAATGTGTGAATCTAAGGTTTGAATTGAAATTTTACAGGCCTGTTTGTGGATTGTTTTCCATAGCGAATGTTGTGGCTGTTTAAACTGGGTTTAATCTCTGTGTGGGATTCACAGTGTATAAGTGTCTTTTAAACAACATAAATTAGAAATTTTGTTTTGGCACCAACGACTGGTATGACAAATATTGGAGAAGCTCTCTGGCGACCAAGACAGTATGAAGTGTCATCAGAATAATATTTTATCTCATATCCGTATACTCTGATATGTGTCACYGCATGGTGATATTGTCATTTTCAAATCCATTTATTGCACAACTTATTTACGCTATTTCCTATGTCTGTGTGYGTTTTGGCATTTTCTTAGATCTATTTGATTTTTTGTTGTTGTGCTTGCTCCGTTTGTAGACTCTGATGAGGAGCTGCTGGATGATAAACACGACACGGAGAAGGCTCTTATTTAGCAGGTAGCTATACTGTCTTTACCACTCAAACTAATGAGGCGGGTAACTGAATAAAATCMATAGTCTTTTGGTGTTTAGAATGGTGCATACAATAGTTAGGATTTATTTATAGCATCATAAATAAGCGTTTATAACATTCCAGCGTTATGGACGTTACATTTGCACGCAAAATCACAACTTTCATCTCTCACAGAATGGATAAACAAAATAGAAATTGGCCTTTTGATGTGTGTCTATAGTACCATTTAGGGCAGTGGTATTCAAACTTTTTCAGCGGGGACCCCACCCCAGATCTAATGACACAACCTTAAAATCTGTACATTTTGATTTTTACGTCAACAAATAACTTTAAATTCATTGCATTTTCATCTCTTATCAAAATTAAAGAAACAAATACATTTTTTCTCTAAAATAGTATTTAGTTAATTATTTTTCTMAATTTTTGTATATGGTCCCTTAGAATCTGTACTCTAAATGTTTTGTTCCTAAATTATTATTGGATTTTTTGGGGGGTGACCCCACTGCAGTTCCCCCGTACCCCGACTTTGAATACCACTGCCTTAAGGCGTCTGCATGCTTCCCAGCCGAAACAGTTCGGAAGAGTTTGTGCATACACTGCTGTTCAAAAGTTTGGGGTCACTTAGAAATGTCCTTGTTTTTGAAAGAAAAGCACATTTGTTTTGTCCATTAAAATAACATCAAATTGATCAGAAAAATACAGTGTAGACATTGTTAATGTTGTAAATGACTATTGTAACCGGAAACGGCAGATAAGAAATAAAAAATKGAATATCTATATAGGCGTACAGAGTCCCATTATCAGCAACCATCACTCCTGTGGCACATTGTTAGCTGATCCAAGTTTATCATTTTAAAAGGCTAATTGATCATTAGAAAACCTTTTTGCAATTATGTTAACACAGCTGAAAACTGTTGTGCTGTTTAACCTGTTTGGGCGCATGAACCGCTAGSGGGATACCYACGACAACATCCGGTGAAATTGCAGAGCGCGAAATTCAAAATACAAAAATCGTAATATTAAACATTCATGAAAATACAACTGTCATACATCATTTAAAAGCTTAACTTCTTGTTAATCCAACCGCGTTGTCAGATTTCAAAAAGGCTTTACTGCGAAAGCATACCATGCGATTATCTGAGGACAGCGCCCCACATCAAAATACTTTTTCAACCAGCACAGGCGTCACAAATAGCGATTAACTTCTTATGGGCAGGTGGGACGGTAGCGTCCCATCCGGTGAAATAGCGGAGCGCGAAATTCATACTACAGAATTATCATTATTTAACTGTCATAAAATGAATCGCAAACGTTACTAATAAACTTTTCCAAACAAGTCAAACAACGTTTATAATCAAACATTAGGTACCCTAAAATGTAAATAAACGAACAAATTTAAGACGGAGAATTGTTATCTTTACCGGAGAAAAATACCAAAAAACGTGCTCTCTTCCACGAGCTTGGAAACACTACAGACAAAATGGGAGCCACCTAGAAAAACAACAATTTCTGGCTMATTTTTCCAAAAAACAGCCTGAAACTCTTTCTAAAGACTGTTGACATCTAGTAGAAGCCTTAGGAACTGCAATCTGGGAGGACTTCGCCTTATAATAAAAGTGACAGCCATTGAAAATAGTGGTAGGCTGAAATCTGTTTGTTTTTTTGGATGGTTTGTCCTCGGGGTTTCGCCTGCCATATCAGTTCTGTTATACTCAGACATTATTTTAAAAGTTTTAGAAACTGTAGTGTGTTTTCTATCCGAATCGACCAATTATATGCATATCCTAGCTTCTGGGCCTGAGTAACAGGCAGTTTACTTTGGGYACGCTTTTCATCCGGACGTGAAAATACTGCCCCCTACCCAAGAGAGGTTAAATAATCACTTACCTTTGAAGATCTTCCTCTTGTTTGCAATCCCAAGGGTCCCAGCTACACAATGAATCATCGTTTTGTTCGATAAAGTCCTTCTTTATATCCCAAAAAATCTGTTTAGTTGGCGCCAATGATCTCAGTAATCCACTCGTTCAACATGCATACAAACGAATCCAAAAAGTTACCGGTAAAGTTCGTGCAAACAAGTCAAACGATGTTTCTAATTAATCCTCAGGTACTCTAATATCTAAATAAACGATAATATTTAAGACGGAGAATAGTATGTTCAATAGGGAAGATGAATAACGAAGAACGCACACCTCATTCACGCGCCAGCAAGACTACTTTTATAATGAGAGACACCTTGGAAAAACTACACCTACTCACTAATTAAAAAAGAAAAAACAAGCCTGAAACCCTTTCTAAAGACTGTTGACATCTAGTGGAAGCCATAGGAACTGCAATCTGGGTCCTATCTATTTGTTTTTCCCATAGACTAGCATTGAAATGGCCTGTGACCTCAACAACAACAAAACATTCCGGATGGATTTTCCTCTGGTTTTCGCCTGCCATATCAGTTATGTTGTACTCACAGACATTATTTTAACAGTTTTAGAAACTTAAGGGTTTTCTATCAAATGCTACCAAGTATAGGCATATCCTAGCTTCTGTGCCTGAGTAACAGGCAGTTTACTTTGGGCACGTCAGTCATCTGAAATTCCGAACAATAACCAGTATGCTAATAAAGTTAAAGAAGCAATACAACTGACCTTTGTGGGTTCGATTACAGGCTCAAAATGGCCAGAAACAAATAACTTTCTTCTGAAACTTGTCAGGCTATTTTCATTCTGAGAAATGAAGGCTATTCCATGCGAGAAATTGCCAAGAAACTGAAGATCTCGTACAACGCTGTGTACTACTCCCTTCACAGAACAGCGCAAACTGTCTCTAACCAGAATAGAAAGAGTGGGATGCCCCGGTGCACAACTGAGCAAGAGGACAAGTACATTAGAGTGTCTAGTTTGAGAGACAGACGCCTCACAATTCATCAACTGGCAGCTTCATTGAATAGTACACGCTAAACACCCGTCTCAATGTCAACAGTGAAGAGGCGACTCTGGGATGCTGGCCTTCTAGGCGGAGTTGCAAAGAAAAGCCATATCTCCGACTGGCCMAAAAAAAGAAAAGATTAAGATGRGCAAGAGGAACTCAAAAAGATTACTSTATTTCTGATCAATTTGGTGTTATTTTAATGGACAAAAACTGTGCTTTTCTTTCAAAAACAAGGACATTTCTAAGTGACTCAACTTTTGAACAGTAGTGTATATTATGATGACGTTTATGTGCATTTTGTACTTCAGTAAGATTTTTTTTTCGGTTGTTTGGGGGGGGCACATTTTTTTCTCTCAAGGCCAGCCGAAGTTTGGGAGCCGACATATACGCCCCATGGTCTGAGATTTGTTAACGGTAGGGATTSTTCAATAAAGTTTGTCATTCATGAGAGATGACTCGTTTTCATGCACCTTTATTCATTGAGAAATACTGCACCAACCATCTTAGTTAGATGTAGAATTGCACGACTAAGATCTCAACGTTAAACTTAATGACAGATTTCTTGAGTTTTCTTAGATTAAATCTGACTATTTTTAGGAAGTGTATACAGGCTACGGCATCTCAAAATGGACAAATAGTATTATTTGCCGCTTTTTTCTCATTTTTCAAGAGAAGGTATTTTTTAAGGGAGTTTGAGCACACTTGTCCGGTTTGCCTAGTAGACTTCGGCTGGCCAAACTGAAGCATGCTGACGCCTTTAGGGTATATATTTATTTAGTATAAGTGTATATCAAAAAAAGTGAACTTCAAAAATATTGGTATGTTGGAGAAATAAAGCAAATAAGAAGCATTATGGATGTTACATTCAATAGACCAGCTTTTTGGGGAGACTGAACATATTAGCAAAAGTCTGTGCGTTTCTAAGTCTTAGGTCAAAACACGAATAGCCATTCTCAAGGAATTGAAAAACGATAATATGGAAAATATGGCCGTTTCCATGATTACTTTAGAGAGCAAAAACAACCGTTATGGATGTTAGTCTGAAATCATGAAATCTAATCATGATAATGTTTAATAAAAGACAGCATAAGGCAGTGTACCTGCATAATTACAGTTAGCCTTAATAGTATACACAGCCAGGCACCACACCCTAATAGGTTAACCATTTACCAGTTGATTGTACACCCAAAGATAAGTGTTTTTTTTGTATAAAAAGTCATCTGAAATATTGTAATGCAGATGAGGCATGTGCCTATACTGCCAATCCACTTTCTGGACACTGGATGAAGTCTGKATATTTTGGGGGGCTTTCATTTGAAAAAGACACTCCAGGACTATTCACAGTTTGTTGATTAGCACTCTTATCTTTCTATCTAAAAAAAAAASTGTACYGCCATGTATGAGAAATCAATTTYRGCATATGTTTYCCAAGATAATCKTAGCTAGAACACATCATTTTCAAGATATCAACAATTGCGTCACTGAAAGTATGAAGAATATATTTCAGAACAAGCACATAAAATGTGGTGAATGCACAAGCTTCTGAAGCTAAGATATGATAATTCAATATCCATCACATCCACAACCGTTATGGATCTCATAATGCTAAAAACKGATATTAAAATTCAAGAGAAACCAATTACAGACCATATAAAACCTTGATGAAAGAAAGTTGGCTTTACAGACAGTTTCAAGATCAKATGTAAGGTGCATGTTTTACAAAAACTTTTCCTGAAAAACGTTATGTAAGGTTGAAGTCGGAAGTTTACATACACTTATGTTGGAGTCATTAAAACTCGTTTTTCAACCACTCCAAAATGTCTTGTTAACAAACTATAGTTTTGGCAAGTCGGTTAGGATATCTAATTTGTCCAACAATTGTTTACAGACAGATTATTTCACTTATAACCTGTCTCTTATACACATCTAGATGTGTATAAGAGACAGTCCTAGAGATGAACGTACTTTGGTGCGAAAAGTGCAAATCAACAGCAAAGGACCTTGTGAAGATGCTGGAGGRAACAGGTAAAAAAGTATCTATATCCACAGTAAAACGAGTCCTATATCGACATAACCTGAAAGGCCGAAACCGCCATAAAAAAGCCAGACTACGGTTTGCAACTGCACATGGGGACAAAGATCGTACTTTTTGGAGAAATGTCCTCTGGTCTGATGAAACAAAAATAGAACTTTGTCCATAATGACCATCGTTATGTTTGGAGGAAAAAGGGGGATGCTTGCAAGCCGAAGAACACCATCCCAACCGTGAAGCACGGGGGTGGCAGCATCATGTTGTGAGGGTGCTTTGCTGCAGGAGGGTCTGGTGCACTTCACAAAATAGATGGCATCATGAGGCAGGAAAATTATGTATATATATTGAAGCCACATCAGACAGGAAGTTAAAGCTTGGTCGCAAATGGGTCTTCCAAATGGACAATGACCCCAAGCATACTTCCAAAGTTGTGGCAAAATGGCTTAAGGACAACAAAGTCAAGGTATTGGAGTGGCCATCACAAAGCCCTGACATCAATCCTATAGAAAATTTGTGGGCAGAGTTGAAAAAGTGTGTGTGAGCAAGGAGGCCTACAAACCTGACTCAGTTACATCAGCCCTGTCAAGCGGAATGGGCCAAAATTCAACCAACTTATTGTGGAAAGCTTGTGGAAGGCCCAAGTTACACCAAGTTAAACAATTTAAAGGCAATGCTACCAGATACTAATTGAGTGTATGTWAACTTCTGACCCACCCCGGAATGTGATGAAAGAAATAAAATCTGAAAGAAATAATTCTCTCTACTATTATTCTGACATTTCACATTCTTAAAACAAAGTGGTGATCCTAATTGACCTAAGACAGGTAATTTGTACTAGGATTAAATGTCAGGAATTGTGAAAACGGAGTTTAAATGTACTTGGCTAAGGTGTATGTAAAYGTCCGACTTCAACTGTATGTTACATTGCCTGTAAAATCCCCTTAAAAATCCGTAAATTTCATATAGAGATGTTTCTTTAAATTATTATTTGTTTTGCTATACGACACCCCCCCCCCCCCAAAAAAAAAGTGTCAGGGGACTCGCCTGAAGTCTGTTTGTAGCGTTCAAACCGAACCTGGTCTTTCCATGATATAGACTGACTAGGTGAATCCAGGGTGAAATCTATGATCCCTTATTGATGTCATCTATTAAATCCACTTCAATCAGTGTAGATKAAAGGGAGGAGATGGGTTAAATAAGGATTTTTATGCCTTGAGACAGTTGAGACATGGATTGTGTATGTGCCAGTCAGAGGGTGAATGGGCAAGGCAAAAGATTTAAGTGCCTTTATTAACGGGGGTATAATAGTAGTGTGTATCAAGAATAGTCGTGTGTATCAACTCAAAGGACATCCAGCCAACTTGACACAACTGTGGGAATCATTGGAGTCAACATGGGCCAGCATCCCTGTGGAACGCTTTTGACACCTTGTAGTCCATGCCCCGACAAATTGAGGCTGTTCTGAGGGCAAATGGGGGTGCTACTCAGTATTAGGAAGTTGTTCCTAATGTTTTGTACACTGTGTAAATTGTATTTGCAAAGAAATGGGGAAATTATGTTATTTTATACCACCACAGTTGCTCAGAGAAAGATTAATTAATAAATCTTAATAAGTTAATAAAACAAAATTATTGCCACCCCGGTTTTCAATACTCCGGCACCTTCACCTCTGAGAGGATATTGGCACTGAGACTTTTTACAAAAGGTTTTATGAGGTTGAAAAACAAATTAGGAAGGATCTTAGACCATTCCTCCATACATAATCTTTCTAGATAATTKATATCCTTCGTCTGCGCTTATGGACTGCCCTCTTCAATCAAACCAACAGGTTTTCAATGGGGTTCAAGTCCAGAGACTGATTGCKGAATGTTGATTTTTTTGTAGTCAATTGACCATTTCTTTGTGGATTTTGATGTGTGCTTGGTTATTTTTTTTTGGTGGAAGATCAGCCTACCTGGCAGAGGCATTTTAGTTTTAGACTAAAATGTCCTGGTACTGGGTCAAGTTCATTTTGCCCTTTTGACCTTAACAAGGTCCCCAAGGACCAGTGGAAGCAAAGAAGCCCCATAACRTCAAAGATTCACCACTATATTTTATAGTATGTATGAGGTACTWTTCTGCATGTGCATTCTTCTTTTGAAGAATGCCAGTGCCGTTTAGCAAATTCCAGGTGTTTACGTTTGTTGGATGACATGAAAATGGAGCTCTTTGGCTATGCAYACCAGTGGTGGGTCTGGTGTTGAAAGAAGGATACGTATGCAGAAAAGTACCTCATACCTACTGTAAAATATTGTGGTGGATCTTTGATGTTATGGGGCTATTTTGCTTCCACTGGTCCTGGGGCCCTTAAAGTTAACGGCGTAATTAACTTTACCCAGTACTAGGATATTTTAGTCAAAAACCTGGTTGCCTCTGCCAGGAGGCTGTTTCATAAAAATATTATTATTTAATATAGCAATATAATATACAATATAGTTCAGTATTTGTATTTATTTTAAGAATGCCAAGAATTTTGGATCTGACTGTATAWATGTTTCTAATTCCTAAYATTGAGTTACACCCCCCACTTTAACCCTCAACAGCCTCAATTCGTCGGGGCATGGACTCTACAAGATGTCAAACGTTCCACTGGGATGCTGGCCCATGTTAACTCCAAAGCYTCCAGCAGTTGTCAAGTTGGCTGGATGTCCTTTGGGTAGTGGACCAATCTTGTGGGAAACTTTTGAGCGTGAAAAACCCAGCAGTGTTGCAGTTCTTGACACACTCAAACTGGTGGGCCTAGCACCTACTACCATAGCCCCCGTTCAAAGGCACTTAAATCTTTTGTCTTGCCCATTCACCCTCTGAATGGCACACATACACAGTCCATGTCTCAATTGTCTCCAAGGCTTAAAAATCATTCTTAAACCTGTATCTTCATCTACACTAATGAAAGTGGATTTAACAAGTGACATCAATAAGGGATCATAGCTTTCACCTGGTCAGTCTGTCATAGGAAGAGCAGGTGTTCTGTTTTGTACACTCAGTGCATATATAGTACCAGTCGAAAGTTTGGACACACTTACTCGTTCAAGGGTTTTTCTTTATTGTAGAATAATAGTGAAGCCATCAAAACGAATAAATAACACATGGAATCATGTAGTAACCAAAAAAGTGTTAAACAAAACAAAATATATTTTAGATTCTTCAAAGTAGCTGCACTTTGCCTTGATGGCAGCTTTTTGCACACTMTTGGCATTCTCTACCAGCTTCATGAGGTAGTCAACCTGGAATGCATTTAAATGAAAAAAAACTTGTTAAAAGTTCATTTGTGGAATATCTTTCAGTCTTAATGCATTTGAGCCAGTCAGTTGTGTTGTGACAAGGTAGGGGTGGTATACAGAAGATAGCTCTATTTGGTAAAAGACCAAGTCCATATTACGGCAAGAACAGCTCAAATAAACAAAGAGAAATGACAGTCCATTACTTTAAGACATGAAGGTCAGTCAATCTGGAAAATTTCAATAACTTTGCAAGTCTCTTCAAGTGCAATTGCAAAAACCATCAAGCGYTATGATGAAACTGGCTCTCATGAGGACTGCCACAGGAAAGGAAGACCCAGAGTTACCTCATTCGAGTTACCAGCCTTAGAAATTGCAGCCCAAATAAATGCTTCACAGAGTTCAAGGAACAGACACAACATCAACTGTTCAGAAGAGACTGTGTGAATCAGGCCTTCCATGGTCCAATTTCTGCAAAGAAACCACTACTGAAGGACACCAATAAGAAGAGACTTRCTTGGGCCAAGAAACACGAGAAATGGACATGTGGAAATCTGTATTTTGGTCTGAGTGTGAATTTGCSAATTTTGGTTTCAACCGCCGTGTCTATGTGAGACGCAGAATAGGTGAACGGATGATCTCCGCATGTGTGGTTCCCACCGTGACGCATGGAGGTGTGATGGTGTGGGGGTGCTTTGCTGATTTATTTAGAATTCAAGGCACACTTAACCAGCATGGCTACCACAGMATTCTGCAGCGATACGCCATCCCAACTGCTTTGAGCTTAGTGGAACTATCAATTGTTTTTCAACAGGACAATGACCCAACACACACCTCCAGGCGAGGACTATTTGTAAGGACTATTTGACCAAGAAGGAGAGTGATGGAGGGCTGCATCAGATGACCTGGCCTTCACAATCACCCGACCTCAACYGAATTGAGATGGTTTGGGATGAGTTGGACCACAGAGTGAAGGAAAAGTAGCCAACAAGTGCTCAGCACATGTGGGAACTCCTTCAAGACTGTTGAAAAAGCATTCCAGGCGAGGCTGGTTGAGAGAATGCCAAGAGTTTGCAAAGCTACTTTTCTGGGGGGTTACTACATGTTTTGATGTCTTCACTATTATTGTGCAATGTAAAAAATAGTAAAAATAAAGAAAAACCTTTGAGCATGCGTGTCAACTTTTGACTGGTACTGTATGAATATACACTCAGCACCCCGTTCACGAAAATGGTTCGCTCCTACATGCACTGAGTCACATGGCTGTGGCTTGCAATATAAAGCAGGCAGACTGGCATCGAGGGGTTCAGTTACATGTTAGAATAGACAAAATAAGTACATAAGTGACTGACTGGTGGTATCGTCGTCGGTACAAAGTGCACTGGTTCCAGTATCTCAGAAACATCCKGCCTCCAGGGCCTTTCATGTACCACGGTGTCTAGGGTTTCCCGAGAATGGTGCGTCAAACAAAAACCATCCAGTCAGCAGCAGCACCATGGGCAAAAACAGCATGTTGAAATGAGGTCGAAACGGAGGCCACAAACGGCAAATAACGGCGCAGAACGGCATCTCGGAACGCACAGCTCGCCGGTCCTTGTCGCGGATGGGCTATTGCAGCAGACGACCACACCAGGTTCCGCTCCTATCAGCTAAAACCAAAACTCTGCCATAGTGGGCACGCGATCACCAACATTGGACAATTAAGTGGAAAAACATTGCCTGGTTCGACAAATCCCTGTTCCTGTTTTATGCTGAGTCAGGATTTGGCGTAAGCAGCATAAATCCATAACCCCATTAAGCCTGGTGTCAACGGTACATGCTGCTGGCAGTGGTATAATGGTGTTGGGAATGTCGTCCTGGCACATGTTGATACCAATTGAGCAATGTGTCCATGCCCTGAAGAATTCAGGCTGTTCTGGAGGAAAAGGGTTGTCTGACCTGGTACTAGATGGGTGTACTTAATAAACTGACTGCTGAGTGTATGTGTAAATATAAAAGCTGAATGACTCTTGTCAAAATGTCATTTTGTGAATGTTGACATGAAACTACTTCCATAATACGTTATTTTTAGGACATTATTTCTGGTTTGATTAATTATGTAGGTTATAATATAATTGGTGTTTGCTTGCTTATAATATGCTTTTTTTGTTGTTTTTGAGAAGTACCAGTGGTCATCCTGGAAGGTGGAAGCCATTTGAAGATTCACAACTTTGAGTGACTGCATCTGAAGTGCYCACAGCAGCTGCCCCATCGAACCACGGGGAAGACTTACGACCACTGCATGTTCTGTATTCCTCCACTGAGAGATCGACATTCCTCAGCCTATCACCCTCTACACACCTGCTTCATATCCCGTCGCCTCTTCACTCAAGCTTCCAAACAGTTGTTTTTAAAGAACTGAGTGCCAACTGTTTTTTTGTTGTTGTCGCCAGATATAAGTTTCTAATGTGCTTATTCTTCTATCTCTTGCTGATAGGGTTAGAAGCTTCAAAAGTTCTGAATTGAAGACTGAGAAGTCAGCATGGGCAGTGTGTGCCAATTTCAAGTGTGGCTACAGGGCTGTTGAGCACTAAGGATGGCACTTTAATATAAATAGATTACTCAGAAAAAAATGTATTGATATTAAACAAACTCCTTTGGACAACTGTCAAGGGGGAAAATATAATAGACTACATAACCAACACAGCTGTGCCTGCATATGTAACAACTTCAGTTGGTGATCTATATATGTCTGAATGCATGACTTTGGGAACTCAATGATGCAATGTTTTTTTGATTTCTTCTTATGATTATGACCTCTCTTCATCATAGGAAAGGAAGAAATTGTATACAGCACCTTTTTTTATCACTGGAAAGTGTTATACCGTTTGTTTTCTATGCTGACCATTTGGAAGTAGAAGGGCATTAGCCCGGAAGCTTCTTAGTAAACTTTCCACTTGGCTTTGCAAATTGTATCAATATACAAATAAAAAAAAATGGCAGAATACATTTCCCATGAATTCATATTAGAGTTCAACACTGGTATCTTTCACACCACCTGGAAGTTTCAAACTTTTCATCMAAAAATATCTGCGCTCATTCACATCTGCATGTTTATGTTTTCAAAGTGAACCGTCCGAAAGCTTTTTATGCAGAAGCAGACTAATGGAGTTTGTGCTCTTATCATGGYGAATGCAGCTCCACACATGGGAATACACAAACAAACAGCTAACACAGAGGGAACCGTTTAATGTAGTTAACCAACAGAAGTTGTGTCAGCATGAATTAATATAACGCCCACCACAATTTCCATTCACCATGACAAGACTGAAAATGGCAATAAAACATGCTTCTTCAGATTATTGCGGATCCCAGTTGTGTGTACATATCACCATGGAAATAACATGGGTAGGATGTAGATTTTACACTGAAATGTATCTTTGATAACCTTTTATTAGGTTCACTTCTGAAAATGAATGTGTGTTGGCATGTAACGCTCTTAACTTGCATTCAGAAATTAGTGTATGCTGATGCATGGACCTGTAATCAAGAATTTCAATGCGATCAGCGGTAGATCTGCGTAATAGTGGGCTTAACATTTTAAAGTAATTTCCGATTGAGCCGAAATACAGTTTACATCACTTACCGTGATTGCAGTTTCCGTGAACATGGAAACATTGGCTTTTTATAAAAGGTGCATACTGTAGCCGACAAACCGCAATCGGATTGAATACCCACTAAAGAGAGTATAGTCTTCACATTTATTTTTTATTTAACTAGGCAAGTCAGTTAAGAACAAATTCTTATTTGCAATGACGGTCTACCCCGGCCAAACCCTAACCCGGACGACGCAGGGCCAATTGTGCGCCGCCCTATGGAACTCCCAATCACGACCGGTTATGATACAGCTTGGAATCGAACCAGGGTCTGTAGTGGCGCCTCTAGCACTGAGACCGCTGCGCCACTCAATACAGTAAAATAATAAGGTTCACCGTTCAAGACACCAAGTTCATTTTCAAAGTGGCAAGCCTGTGTGCATTTAGGAATTAATGGTTGGTTACCACGTTTGATCAAGAATTACATTGCTTGTCAATTCAATTAAGCAATAATGTGTATCTAGCTTTTTATGAGTTATTGGTTTTACTCGTCTTTGTATTTAGTTTTGGATTAAAGTGATAATTGTATGATTTGTTAATGATGGTATATAATGGTATATGTTCTGTTTTTGCATTTCATTCGATTTTAATAAAAATAAATTGCACATTGTTAAAGGGCCTTCTTTGGGAGGTGTGTAGTTTTATTTTTTACATTTCGGTAGCACTTTATATTACAGCACAGATTAAATGGGTAATAACATGATATTAATATACATTTACAGTGGCTTTCGGAAGTATTCACCCCCTTGGCATTTTTCCTATTTTGTTGCCTTACAACCTGGAATTTAAATAGATTTTTGGGGGGGTTGTATCATTTGATTTACACAACATGCCTACCACTTTGAAGATGCAACATATTTTTTTATTGTGACACAAACAAGAAAAACAGAACTTGAGCGTGCATAACTATTCACCCCCCCAAAGTCAATACTTTTGCAGCAATTACAGMTGCAAGTSTCTTGGAGTATGTCTATAAGCTTGGCACATSTAGCCACTGGGATTTTTGCCCATTCTTCAAGGAAAAACTGCTCCAGCTCTTTCAAGTTGGATGGGTCCCAGTGGAGTGGAGCTAGGCGCCCTCATTTGTTGACTTCTGTAACTGTAAAAGCCTTGGTTTCATGCATGTTAACATTACAAGCCTCCTCCAGAAGTTTGTTTTATTCACTGCTTTAGCATACTCCGCCAACCCGGATGTCCTAGCTTAGGCTTAGGAAGACCACCAAARATCCTGACATTTCCATCCCTAACTATAACATTTTCCGACAAGATAGAACTGCCAAAGGGGGCGGTGTTGCAATCTACTGSAGAGATAGCCTGCAGAGTTCTGYCTTACTATCCAGGTCTGTGCCCAAACAATTCGAGCTTCTACTTTTAAAAATCCACCTTTCCAGAAACAAGTCTCTCACCGTTGCCGCTTGTTATAGACCCCCTTCAGCCCCCAGCTGTGCCCTGGATACCATATGTGAATTGATTGCCCCCCCATCTATCTTCAGAGTTCGTACTGTTAGGTTACCTAAACTGGGACATGCTTAACACCCCAGCCTTCCTACAATCTAAGCTAGAAGCCCTCAATCACACAAATTATCAAGGAACCTACCAGGTACAACCATAAATCCGTAGCCATGGGCACCCTCTTAGATATTGACCAACTTGCCCTCTAAATACACCTCTGCTGTCTTCAACCAGGATCTCAGCGATCATTGCCTCATTGCCTGCGTGCGTAATGGGTCCGCGGTCAAATGACCATCCCTCATCACTGTCAAACGCTCCATAAAACACTTCAGCGAGCAGGCCTTTCTAATCGACCTGGCCCGGGTATCCTGGAAAGGATATTGACCTCATCCCGTCAGTAGAGGATGCCTGGTTGCTCTTTATTTGTGCTTTCCCCACCATCTTAAATAAGCATGCCCCATTCAAAAAAAAATTGAACTAAGAACAGATATAGCCCTTGGTTCACCCCAGACTTGACTGCCCTTGACCAGCACAAAAACATCCTGTGGCGTTCTGCATTAGCATCGAATAGGACCCGCGATATGCAACTTTTCAGGGAAGTCAGGAACCAATATACTCAGTCAGTTAGGAAAGATACGGCTAGCTTTTTCAAACAGACATTTGCATCCTATAGCACTAATTCCAAAACGTTTTGGGACACTGTAAGGTCCATGGAGAACAATAGCACCTCCTCCCAGCTGCCCACTGCACTGAGGCTAGGTAACACTGTCACCACCGATAAATCTACGATAATCGATCATTTCAATAAGCATTTTTCTACGGCTGCCCATGCTTTCCACCTGGCTACCCCTACCCCGGCCAACATCTCAGCACCCCTGCAGCAACTTGCCCAAGCCCCCCCCCCACTTCTCCTTCACCCAAATCCAGACATCTGATGTTCTGAAAGAGCTGCAACATCTGGAACGCTACAAATCAGCTGGGCTAGACAATCAGGACCCTCTCTTTCTAAAATTATCCGCCAAAATTATTGCAACCCCTATTACTAGCCTATTCAACCTCTCTTTCGTATCGTCTGAGATCCCAAAGATTGGAAAGCTGCCGCGGTCATCCCCTCTTCAAAGGGGGAGACACTCTAGACCCAAACTGTTATAGACCTATATCCATCCTGCCCTGCCTTTCTAAAATCTTCGAAAGCCAAGTTAACAAACAGATCACCGACCATTTCGAATCCTACCGTACCTTCTCCACTATGCAATCGGGTTTCAGAGCTGGTCATGGGTGCACCTCAGCCACGCTCATCCTAAACGATATCAAACCGCCATGAAAAAAGCAGTACTGTGCAGCCATCTTCATCGACCTGGCCAAGGTTTAGACTCTGTCAATCACCACATTCTTCTCGGCAGACTCAATAGCCTTGGCTCTCAAATGATGTCGCTCTGCCTGGTCTATCTCAGTATAGTCGAGTCAATGAGAGGTCGTCGTCTGGCCGGCCTCTGGCAGTCTCTATGGGGGTGCCACAGGTTCAATTCTCAGGCTGACTCTTTTCTCTGTATATATCAATGATGTCGCTCTTGCTGCTGGTGATTCTCTGATCCACCTCTAGCAGACGACACCATTCTGTATACATCTGGCCCTTCTTTGGACACTGAGCTACAAACCTCCAAACGAGCTTCAATGCCATACAACACTCCTTCCGAGGTCTCCAATTGCTTTCAAATGCAAATAAAACTAAGTGCATGCTCTTCAACCGATTGCTGCCCGCACCCTCGCCGACTATCATCACTACTCTGGATGGTTCTGACTTAGAATATGTGGACAAACTACAAATACCTAGGTGTCTGGTTAGACTGTAAACTCTCCTCCATCTCCAATCCAAAATTACATCTAGAATCGGCTTCCTATTTCGCAACAAAGCCTCCTTTAAGCCTCCTTTACGCATGAAAACTGACTATCCTACCGATCCTTGACTTTAGGGCGATTTCATTTACAAAATAGCCTCCAACACTCTACTCAGCGAAATGGATGTAGTCTATCACAGTGACATCCGTTTTGTCACCAAAGCCCCATATACTACCCACCACTGCGACCTGTATGCTCTCGTTGGCGGCCCTCACTACATATGTCGCCAAACCCACTGGCTCCAGGTCATCCATAAAGTCTATGCTACTTAAAGCCCCGCCTTATCTCAGCTCACTGGTCACCATAGCAACACCCACCCGTAGCAAGCGCTCCAGCAGGTATATTTCACTGGTCATCCCCAAAGCCAACACTTCCTTTGGCCGCCTCTCCGTCCAGTTCTCTGCTGCCAATGACTGGAACGAAATGCAAAAATCACATAAGACTCCAGCTTCAATCTCCTTCTCTAACTTTAAACATCAGCTGTCAGAGCTGCTTACCGATCACTGCACCTGTACACAGCCGATCTGTAAATAGCACACCCAACTACCTCATCCCCATATTGTTACTATCCTCTTGCTCTTTGCACCCCCAGCATCTCTACTTGCACATCATCATCTGCACATCTATCACTCAGTGTTAATGCTAAATTGTAATTATTTCACCTCTGGCCTTTTTTATTCCTTACCTCCCTACTCTTCTACATTTGCACACACGTACATAGATTTTTCTATTGTGTTATTGACTTTACATTGTTTATGTGTAACTCTGTGTTGTTGTTTTTGTCGCACTGCTTTGCTTTATCTGGCCAGGTCGCAGTTGTAAATGAAAACTTGTTCTCAACTGCCTATCTGGCTAAATAAGGTGAAATAAATAAAAATTAAAAATTAAAAAATATGAACCACATTTTCCAACCACTTTTGAGTCTAGGCTCAACGCCTGCGTCTGAAAATGCAGATTCAAGCAAACCGTACGGTTGAAATCAGAATGTGATCTTCTATTATTGTTCCACTTCAGAAGTGACTTCTTTTTTTTAAACAATAAGAATAGGTGATCTTATAGTAAAGAAATCCAATGTTTTGGGGGGTTTAAGAAGCCTTTATCTTCTAGAATGGTAACAGTTTCCTCATACAAAACGGCACGGAAATGTACGGAATCATTTTTGTAACTTTTCTTTCACGAAGGCAGCGATTATTTAACCTGTCGTGGAAATTCGAATAAAGTGAGAAAGWCTTTAATTTCTTCAAACAATCTTCATTTGACATTTGATTAATTATTCCAATAATGGAGCTGGTCAACGACCCACCCCTAGGTGATTCATTGAGAGCCCAATGATTGATTCTGAGTTGGGGCTTGCCTTATATAGCCCAACCTTTGTTACATTTCCTTAATCCACTACCAACTGTCTCAATGTGTCGAACCAACTGATATCTACTGGATGAGGTGGCCAAATATTCAGAGTCCTCTGTGTTCTCCTGTGAGTACTAAGAACTGTTTGTTCTTAGAATAGAGGATAAGGAGAGACTTCGTTCGGAACAGAGATACCTCGTTCTGACAATGCACATTTCAGAGTACAGAGGGTGGGGGTAAGAACACAAGATGTACACAGCCGTGTTGAATTAGGTACAGAGTTATGTGAAAACAGCAATTTACACAACCAGAGTAACATGATTGTACACATCTATCGTTTATATAAACCTTAAAGTAATGCTAATACTCATTTTTCTCTCACAAAGGAAAATGTCACTTCATACAAGCCGTATCAATGTAAAAWAAWWTATAATAATGATTTCACTGATAGACCAGTTTATCTTCTCGGTAAGCGCTCAGCATTTAGTTCTTTAAAGCAGCAATCAGCAGTTGAAACTAACAAAGCATTTTCCCCACCCCTGTTTCGGTAAAAAGGGATGGGACTGGAGAAATGTAACCACTCTCAAATTCATAGACAGAGCTTTGGATGCAAGGACTGAACAGCTATGATATAACAATTATAGTTTGAACCATGTTTTGAGGCTACATGTACTTTGTCTACAAACATTGGAGTAAAACAAGCTTACTGTGGCTTAGTTGGTAGAGCATGGCTCTTGCAACACCAGGGTTGTGGGTTTGATTCCCATGGGGGACCAGTATGAAAATTGATGCACTCATCACTCTAAGTCACTCTGGATAAGAGCGTCTGCTAAATGACAAAAAGTAAAACATGTAAATACACTTTATATACAAAAGTTTGTGGACACCCCTTCAAATTTGTGGATTCGGCTATTTCAGCCACACTCGTTGCTGACAGGTGTATAAAATCGAGCACATAGCCATGAAATCTCCATAGGCAAAAATTGGCAATAGAATGGCCTTACTGAAGAGCTCAGTGACTTTCAACGTGGCACCGTCATAGGATGCTACCTTCCAACAAGTCAGTTTGTTAAATGTCTGCCCTGCTAGAGCTGCCCCGGTCAACTATAAGTGCTGTTATTGTGACGTGTCAACGTCTAGGAGCAACAACGGTTTAGCCGTGAAGTGGTAGGCACAACAGCTCACAGAACAGGACCGCCGAGTGCTGAAGCGTGTAAAAATTGTCTGTCCTTGGTTGCAACACTCACACCAAGTTCCAAACTGCCTCTGTAAACAACGTCAGCACAAGAACTGTTTGTCAGGAGCTTCATGGTTTCCATGGTCGAGCAGCCGCACACAAGCCTAAGATCACCATGTGCAATGCCAAGCATTGGCTGAAGTGGTGTAAAGCTCGCCGCCATTGGAGCAGTGGAAATGCGTTCTCTGGAGTTATGAATCACGCTTCACCATCTGGCAGTCCAAAGGACAAATCTGGGTTTGGGGATGCCAAGAAATGCTACTTGCCCCAATGGATAGTGCCAACTATGAAGTTTAGTGGAGGAGGAATAATGGTCTGGGGCTGTTTTTCATGGTTCGGAATAGGCAACTTAGTTCCAGTGAAGGAAAATCTTAACGCTACAGCATACAATTACATTCTAGATGATTCTGTGCTTCCAACTTTGTGGCAACAGTTTGGGGAAGGCTCTTTCCTGTTTCAGCATGACAATGCCCCCGTGCGCAAAGCAAGGTGCATACAGAAATGGTTTGTCGAKRTCGATGTGGAAGAACTTGACTGGCCTGCACAGAGCCCTGACCTAAACCCCATTGGAAACCTTTGGGGGGAATTGGAACATCGACTGCGAGCCCGACCTCACTAATGCTCTTGTGGCTGAATGGAAGCAAGAGTGGAGGCTGTTATGTCAGCAAAGGGGGGACCAACTCCATATTAATGCCGATGATTTTGGAATGAGATGTTCGACGAGCAATGTCCACATACTTTTGGTCATGTAGTGTATTTTGGGTTCTGGTGGGGTATGACAGTTGAACTAAGGCCTAGATTCAATCAGATCAAGCGCTAACCGGTCTGGTGATAATGATGGATTGTCGGCACTGGTGATTTCACTGGATGTATAAATGTGAAGCATCCGCTTGGTGTTTCCCCTCACTACCAAATATTAMATTTTCATCGAAGAAACATTGAATCTCAATACAAAACTAGAATCTGTTAGAAACAGAGTGAACTAAAGTTTGTAGAATTCACCCTTTGCAAAGTTTTTTTTTAAATCACGTCGTTTAGAAGGAGGCTAATTGAGTTATTGCACACGCTCACTTCACAGAGTAGGTGTTCCCTAACGGAAATATGCAGATGATGCTAGAACGCGCCAATAGGATCTTGCTAACTCRTGCTTGGCTCTGCACCCCTCCTTGTGTCACGCCCTGACCTTAGAGATCCTTTTTATGTCTCTATTTTGGTTGGTCAGGGCTTGAGTTGGGGTGGGCATTCTATGTTTTTGTTCTATGTTGTCTATTTCTATGTGTTTGGCCGGGTGTGGTTCTCAATCAGAGGCAGCTGTCTATCGTTGTCTCTGATTGAGAACCATACTTAGGTAGCCTTTTCCCACCTGTGTTTTGTGGGTAGTTGTTTTCTGTTTTGTGTTTCTGCACCAGACAGGACTGTTTCGTTTGTTCCGTTTTGTTATTTTTTTGTTCTAGTGTTCAGTGTTATTAAAAGTCATGAACACGTACGACGTTGCACCTTGGTCCGCTCCTTCTTCCTCAGACGAACGTTGTTACACCTTGCTTGTTCTCCCCACTATGGCTCAATTGTTCCCATTGGAAAGGACAGGATGTGGTCTAACTTAGTTTAGTTATAAAACCTCTGGTGGTGCTGTGTTGTTTTTTTTGGTCTGGGCCGTACGCACTACCCTCTGTCGTGCCTTGCCGTCAGAGGCCGAAAAATTGCCGTACCAGGCAGTGATGCAACCAGTCAGGATGCTCTCAATGTTGCAGCTGTAGAACCTTTTGAGGATCTGAGGACCCATGCCAAATCTTTTTCGTTTCCTGAGGGGGAATAGGCTTTGTCGTGCCCTCTTCACGACTGTCTTGGTGTGTTTGGACCATTCTAGTTTGTTRTTGATGTGGACACCGAGGAACTTGATGCTCTCAACCTGCTCCACTACAGCCCCGTCGATGAGAATGGGGGCGTGCTCGGTCCTCCTTTTCCTATAGTCCACAATCATCTCCTTAATTCATCAATAAATGTGGGCAAACAGAAGACCTGCAAAAAACAATCTGTTTGGTTTTAATTCCCCTGGTGCAACTGCGTGGTATTTGCTGCTCAGATGGGTGTATTTGCCACTATAACGACTCTGGACTGTGATCTATTTCAGGGCTTGCCTGATAATTTCACAGGGCCCTACACCCAAACAAGGGCACTGCGTTCATCCACCTCTGGCCTGCTCGCCTCCCTACCTCTGAGGAAGTACAATTCCCGCTCAGCCCAGTCAAAACTGTTCGCTGCTCTGGCACCCCAATGGTGGAACAAACTCCCTCACGACGCCAGGTCAGCGGAGTCAATCACCACCTTCCGGAGACACCTGAAACCCCACCTCTTTAAGGAATACCTAGGATAGGATAAAGTAATCCTTCTAACCCCCCCCCCTTAAAAGAGTTAGATGCACTATTGTAAAGTGGTTGTTCCACTGGATATCATAAGGTGAATGCACCAATTTGTAAGTCGCT